>NC_084624.1:43789927-43852427 GCF_033978795.1 Nerophis ophidion
ATACATACATACATACATACATATATATACATACATACATATATATATACATATACATACATACATATATATATATATATATATATACACATATACATACATGCATACATACACACACACACACACACACACATTTATGTATCATACACATTGGCCCCCAGACACATTTTTTTCTGTCAACGTGGCCTCTGAGTCCAAGTAACTGTCCAGGCCTGCTCCACCATATACGTATGGAGATATCCGCTGACGTAACTAAGGCAAAATATGTCACTAAAATCTCAAATTCTAAACGGCTTGTTTAGAAGGAAGCAAAAATGCTTTATTAATATCGCCGCAATATATCCATGATGGGCAGACACGAAGAAATGAACATAGTGGAAACTTTGGGACAGTTTGTAATCTTTTTTCCCACCTAATAGCTGGAAACAGGTCCGCATTTATTTGTGACCATTTTGATAGTTTTCTCCATAAATGATCTGATCCAAGATATTTTTCCATCGTTATCTGGGGAGGCTTTTCAGGCCCGTTGAGCTCTTCATTACCAACATCAAGCAGCTTTCCTCGCTCAGACGGTCTAATAAACACCGTGGTGACCACTTGAGTGTAATTAGCATGGACAGGCTGACCTTCGGGCTGAGCGGAGTGATCCGACAGCTCCGACTTTCCTACGACGACGTCATACGCTGACTTTTTAAACGCCCAGAGGAAAAAGACTGAGCTTTGGGCAAAAGCGCAGTGTGTGTATGTGCTTGTTGTTTACTTGACGATATGGTCACACACCTTCTTCATCGATCCACTTCATGGTGAAGAGCTGGTCGTTGTCCATGGAGCACATGTCCTTGACTTCTCCGTACAGGCCTTCGTAGGTTATGGATGGCTCAAAGTGCGTGATCATGATATCCCTGTAGAGAAATTTAACATGTTTTTATTAACAAGGTCACACCAATGTTGTGTGTTGTGTTCTGGCAAGGTAAAAGCCCAATTTGTTACCATTCAGTCGGTTCTTGTCAAAAGTTTTTAAATTGCAATTACACTTAGCATACTGTATTTTGTAATACAGGTTTCATGACTAAGTCATTTTTGAAAATGAATGACAATAATTGAAAAAGAAAATATTAAAATGATTCATAAAAATGTAAAAGTCATTTTAACAAGGTATGTCCGATAATATTGGACTGCCGATAATATCGGCGAATAAATGCTTTAAAATGTAATATCGGAAATTATTGGTATTGGTTTCAAAAAGTAAAATGTATGACTTTTTAAAACGCCGCAGTGTACAACCTTAAAGGCACTGCCTTTGCGTGCCGGCCCAATCACATAATATCTACGGCTTTTCACACACACAAGTGAATGCAAAACATACTTGGTCAACAGCCATACAGGTCACACTGAGGGTGGCCGTATAAACAACTTTAACACTGTTACAAATATGCGCCACACTGTCAACCCACACCAAACAAGAATGACCAACACATTTCGGGAGAACATCCGCACCGTAACACAACAGAACAAATACCCAGAATAAGTTGCAGCACTAACTCTTCCGGGACGCTGCAATATACACCCCCGCTACCCCTCACCTCAACCTCCTCATGCTCTCTCTGGGAGAGCATGTCCCAAATTCCAAGCTGCTGTTTTAAGGCATGTTAATAAAATAATGCACTTTGTGACATCAATGATAAATATGGCAGTGCCATGTTGGCATTTTATTCCATAACATGAGTTGATTTATTTTGCAAAACCTTGTTACATTGTTTAATGCATCCAGCGGGGCATCACAACAAAATTAGGCTTAATAATGTGTTCACTCCACGACTGTATATATCGGTATCGGTTGATATTGGAATCGGTAATTAAGAGTTGTACGATATCAGAATATCGGTAAAAAATACATTATCGGGCATCTCTACTAAGCATACTGTATTTTGTAATACGGGTTTCATTACTAAGTCATTTTTGAAAATGAATGAAATAAAAAAATTAAAATGATTAATAGGAATGTAAAAATGTCATTCTAACGGTAATAACAAAATTGTAGTATCACTGAAAACACTTTTACTGTATGTGTTCAAATAAAGGCCTTGCCTCTTTTACAACCACCTTAGGAGTAAAGAAATACTAAAGATAATGTGTAGTTACACGTACAAATCGCCAAATCAAAATATAATATTAAATTCACATGTATACTAAAACCAATATAAACATTTATTACAAAAATATTTATTTTAAAAACAGAAAACAGTCATTTTAAAATATTGGAGTCATTCTGCACAATAACCTCTCCTTTAAACACCATGTCAACATCATCACAAGAACTGCTTTCTGCCACCTCAAAAATCTTGGCCGTCTCCTTCCATCCCTCTCCTTCTCTGCCGCTGAAACCCTGATCCATGCCTTCCTCACCTCCAGACTTGACTACGTGTGGAGTTCCCCAGGGTTCGGTCCTTGGCCCTGCACTCTTCAGCATCTACATGCTGCCGCTGGGTGACGTCATACGCAAATACGGTATTAGCTTTCACTGTTATGCTGATGACACCCAACTCTACATGCCCCTAAAGCTGACCAACACGCCGGACTGTAGTCAGCTGGAGGCGTGTCTTAATGAAATTAAACAATGGATGTCCGCTAACTTTTTGCAACTTAACGCCAAAAAAACGGAAATGCTGATTATCGGTCCTGCTAGACACCGACCTCTATTTAATAATACAACTTTAACATTTGACAACCAAATAATAAAACAAGGTGACTCGGTAAAGAATCTGGGTATTATCTTTGACCCAACTCTCTCCTTTGAGTCACACATTAAAAGCGTTACTAAAACGGCCTTCTTTCATCTCAGTAATATCGCTAAAATTCGCTCCATTTTGTCCACTAAAGACGCCGAGATCATTATCCATGCGTTTGTTACGTCTCGTCTCCATTACTGTAACGTATTATTTTCGGGTCTCCCCATGTCTAGCATTAAAAGATTACAGTTGGTACAAAATGCGGCTGCTAGACTTTTGACAAGAACAAGAAAGTTTGATCACATCACGCCTGTACTGGCTCACCTGCACTGGCTTCCTGTGCACTTAAGATGTGACTTTAAGGTTTTACTACTTACGTATAAAATACTACACGGTCTAGCTCCATCTTATCTTGCCGATTGTATTGTACCATATGTCCCGGCAAGAAATCTGCGTTCAAAAGACTCCGGCTTATTAGTGATTCCTTAAGCCCAAAAAAAGTCTGCGGGCTATAGAGCGTTTTCCGTTCGGGCTCCAGTACTCTGGAATGCCCTCCCGGTAACAGTTCGAGATGCTACCTCAGTAGAAGCATTTAAGTCTCACCTTAAAACTCATCTGTATACTCTAGCCTTTAAATAGACCTCCTTTTTGAGCCAGTTGATCTGCCGCTTCTTTTCTTTTTCTCCTATGTCCCCCCCTCCCTTTTGGAGGGGGTCCGGTCCGATGACCATGGATGAAGTACTGGCTGTCCAGAGTCGAGACCCAGGATGGACCGCTCGTCGGGACCCAGGATGGACCGCTCGCCTGTGTATCGGTTGGGGACATCTCTACTCTGCTGCTCCGCCTCCGCTTGAGATGGTCTCCTGTGGACGGGACTCTCGCTGCTGTTTTGGATCCGCTTTGAACTGAACTCTCGCGGCTGTGTTGGAGCCACTATGGATTGAACTTTCACAGTATCATGTTAGACCCGCTCGACATCCATTGCTTTCGGTCCCCTAGGGGGGGAGGTTCTCATACTTCTGAGGTCCTCTCCAAGGTTTCTCATAGTCAGCATTGTCACTGGCGTCCCACTGGATGTGAATTCTCCCTGCCCACTGGGTGTGAGTTTTCCTTGCCCTTTTGTGGGTTCTTCCGAGGATGTCGTAGTCGTAATGGTTTGTGCAGTCCTTTGAGACATTTGTGATTTAGGGCTATATAAATAAACATTGATTGATTGATACTCTAACAGCATCCTCTACAGCTCATCTTGCAAAATTCTCAATACGTTCAAAACTCTGCTGCCCGCCTGCTCACCCACACCCGCTCCCGTGAGCACATCACCCCAGTCCTTCAGAAACTCCACTAGCCCCCCATTCCTCACCCGGTCCACTTCAAAATCCTCCTCCTCACCCACACAACCCTCCACAACCAGGACCCCTGCTACCTCACCAACCTGCTTCACCACCATACCCCTTCAGGCAGCCTCCGCTCTTCTGATGCCAACATCCTCTCCCCACCACTCAGAACCAAGCTCCGGACCCGGGGTGATAGAGCCTTCTCCATCGCTGCTCCCACCATCTGGATCGCTCTTCCCAAACCCATCCATGAGTGCTTAGACCCTTCCCACCTTCAAAAGCTTTCTCAAAACACACCTATTCAGATTCAGATGATTTACATTTTTAAATATATTAACCAAGAGTTGTACGAAATGCGACTGGGATGAGAATCAGCACCTTCAAGTCCGAGTCCATGGTTCTCGCCCGGGAAAGGGTGGAGTGCCATCTCCGGGTTGGGGAGGAGACCTTGCCCCAAGGAGGAGTTCAAGTACCTCAGAGTCTTGTTAACGAGTGAGGGAAGAGTGGATCGTGGGATCGACAGGCGGCGTCTTTAGTAATGCAAACGCTGAATCGATCCGTTGTAGTGAAGAAGGAGCTGAGCTGGAAGGCAAAGCTCTCAATTTACCGGTCGATCTACGTTCCCATCCTCACCTATGGTCATGAGCTTTGGGTCATGACCGAAAGGATAAGATCACGGGTACAAGCGGCCGAAATGAGTTTCCTCCGCCGTGTGGCGGGGCTCTCCCTTAGAGATAGGGTGAGAAGCTCTGCCATCCGGGAGGGACTCAAAGTAAAGCCGCTGCTCCTCCACATGGAGAGGAGCCAGATGAGGTGGTTCGGGCATCTGGTCAGAATGCCACCACAACGCCTCCCTAGGGAGGTGGTAGACGGCACCTCCGACCAGTAGGAAACCATGGGGAAGACCCAGGACACGTTGGGATGACTATGTCTCCCGGCTGGCCAGGGAACGCCTGGGGATCCCCCGGGAAGAGCTGGACGAAGTGGCTGGGGAGCGGGAAGTCTGGGCTTCTCTGCTTAGGCTGCTGCCCCCACGACCCCACCTCGAATAAGCGGAAGAAAATGGATATATGGATGGATGGATGGATGGATGTACGAAATAAAAGCCAGTCCTTTCTGCAGTTAAATACCTCCAGTGTCCCATGTAAGGAAAAAAATGATATAAGTATGATGAAAGTTTACTAAACAACTTCACTCAATTAAACCAATAGTGTGGATTCGGTAATCACTCTCCATTTCCTTAAGCCTCACACAGGAACGCACACAAGAAATAGAAGAGTGAAAAAAAGGGTAAGCAGTGTTCTCAGGAGTACGTGAGATTTTTTTTAAATATTCTAAAAATACCAACATTTCAAAAATATTTTATAAATATATTTATTGAATAATACTTCAACAAAATCAATAAAGTACTTTCTATTCTATTCTAAAACATGAATGTAAATTCATAAAGTATGAAAAGAAATGCAACAATGCAATATTCGGTACTGACAGCTAATTTTTTTGTGGACATGTTCCATAATTGTTGTTTATGTTTAAAATATTATTTTTTTAGTGAAAATTTTTTTAGAATTAAGTTGGTGAATCCAGATTGATCTCTATTACAATCCCCAAAGAGGACACTTTAAGTTGATGATTACTTCTATGTGTAGAAATCTTTAATTATAATTGAATCACTTGTTTATTCTTCAACAAGTTTTTAGTTATTTTCATATCTTTTTTTTCCCCAAATAGTTCAAGAAAAGACCACTACAAATGAGCAAGAGATCTGCGTTCAAAGGACTCCGGCTTATTAGTGATTTCTAAAGCCCAAAAAAAGTCTGCGGGCTATAGAGCGTTTTCCGTTCGGGCTCCAGTGCTCTGGAATGCCCTCCCGGTAACAGTTCGAGATGCTACCTCAGTAGAAGCATTCAAGTGTCACCTTAAAACTCATTTGTATACTCTAGCCTTTAAATAGACCTCCTTTTTAGACCAGTTGATCTGCCGCTTCTTTTCTTTTTCTCCTCTGTCCCCCCTCCCTTGTGGAGGGGGTCCGGTCCGATGGCCATGGATGAAGTACTGGTGGTCCAGAGTCGAGACCCAGGATGGACCGCTCGCCTGTATATCGGTTGGGGACATCTCTACGATGCTGATCCGACTCCGCTTGGGATGGTTTCTTAAGGACAGGACTCTCGCTGCTGTCTTAGAGCCGCTTTGAACTGAACTCTCGCGGCTGTGTTGGATCCACTATGGATTGAACTTTCACAGCATCATGTTAGAACCGCTCGACATCCATTGCTTTAGGTCCCCTAGAGGGGGGAAGTTCTCATAGTCATCATTGTCACCGACGTCCCACTGGGTGTGAGTTTTTCTTGCCCTTATGTGGGTTTTTGTCGTAGTCGTAGTGGTTTGTGGAGTCCTTTGAGACATTTGGGGCTATATAAATAAACATTGATTGATATTTTGCACTGTTATACAATTTAATAAATCAGAATGTTGTCTGTCTATCTGTGTTGGCCCTGCGATGAGGTGGCGACTTGTCCAGGGTGTACCCCGCCTTCTGCCCGATTGTAGCTGAGATAGGCGCCAGCGCCCCCCGCGACCCCAAAAGGGAATAAGCGGTAGAAAATGGATGGATGGATGGATGGAAATTGATGACATAGTGTTGTATTTTACATCTTTATCTCTTTTTTTCCAACTGAAAATGCTTTGCTCTGATTTGGGGGCACTTGAATTAAAAAAATGTTCACAGGGGGAACATCACTGAAAAAAGGTTGAGAACCACTGGTGTAGGGGAGGGTGACTACAAGCAGGTATCCTCTGTCCCTCGTTTCACAGTCACGTCTCCCTTGCTCATCCCCCCCGGGCAGTCAGGGCAGTGTTTACAGGCCAGTAGATGCGCAGCAGAGATGGCCGTAATCAGCTTTTACGGTCCCACATAGGTGACACGGCTCTGTGCCCCCCTACCTGAAGGGGGAAGGAACGGGACGGAGTGGGAGGGTGGGTGGTTGTTCAGAAGGAGCCAACCATAGACGTACATATAAAAAAAAGGGGTCCTGTTGGCCAGGGAGCAAGGACAAAGACCTTGGGGGTGCTTTTACTAGCATGCTTTAAAGATGGGGGGCTTCTTCATTAACTTGAGACCTTTATTGCAAGCTGATAAAAAAAAAAAAAAGGTGAGCTGGAGAAAACAAGGTCCAAGGACGACCGAGGAAGGTCATGGAGCACTTAGGCTAAGCCAGATGCAAAAATATGAAGCATGTTCATTGTTTTGAAGCTGTTGGCTTTATTATTTGTTAATCTTGAGTGTCTTACATCGCAATGGATCAGTGTGATGATATTTAACTGTCTGAACGGGCGGTTTAGCTCGGTTGGTAGAGCGGCCGTGCCAGCAACTTGAGGGTTGCAGGTTCGATTCCCGCTTTCGCCATCCTAGTCACTGCCGTTGTGTCCTTGGGCAAGACACTTTACCCACCTGCTCCCAGTGCCACCCACACTGCTTTGAATGTAACTTAGATATTGGGTTTCACTATGTAAAGCGCTTTGAGTCACTTGAGAAAAAGCGCTATATAAATATAATTCACTTGAACTGAACACTGACCATTAGAGCTAGAAATGTTGTCCGTGTCATGAAACAAGTAGTGTTAATATATGGAGTACATCCCCACATATTTGTTGTTCACCATTCAAATTGGCAGATTTCTTTCCTCTGTTTTGAATTGTTCATCTTTTTCCCCCATCTATTTTCTACCGCTTGTCCCTAGTAAGTTAAATATAAAGACGGTTGAATGGGACTATTTGCTAGGGGGGTTAAATAAAGTGCTGCAGCTATGAATCCAGCAGAGGGCGCTGTGTCAAAAGACAATTGACTTACATTTTCCAGCAGAAAGCTGCTTTGGCAAGATGTGACGTATAACTGCAGTGTTTTGGAAATATCAAATCCGTCCATCCATTTTTCTACCGCTTATCCCTTTTGGGGTGTGCGGGGGTGCTGGGGCCTATCTCAGCCGGAATTGGGCGGAAGGCGGGGTACACTGTGGACAAGTGGCCACCTCATCAGAGGGCCAACACAGATAGACACACAACATTCACACACTAGGGACCATTTAGTGTTGCCAGTCAACCTCCAAAAGACATGGAGGTGGGAGGAAGCCGGAGAACCCGGAGAGAACCCATGCAGTCCCAGGGAGAACATGCAAACTCCACACAGAAAGATCCCGAGCGCAGGATCGAACCCCGGATCTTCGTATTGTGAGGCAGACGCAGAAATATCAAATATTAACAAAAAAACATTTTATAAATGCTCTTCCGCGTCGTCCTTGGCGCCCAGTGTTGTGCCGTCCTCTGTGTGCGGGCTTGGCGGGGATTATCTCTAGGGCAGGGGTCACCAACGCGGTGCCCACTGGCACCAGGTCGCCCGTAAGAACCAGATGAGTCGCCCGCTGGCCTGTTCTAAAATATAACTCAAATAGCAGCACTTACCAGTGAGCTGCCTCCATTTTTTAAATTGTATTTATTTACTAGCAAGCTGGTCTCGCTTTGCTCGACATTTTTAATTCTAAAAGAGACAAAACTCAAATAGAATTTGAAAATCCAAGAAAATATTTTAAAGACTTGGTCTTCACTTGTTTAAATAAATTCATTAATATTTTTGCTTTGCTTCTTATAACTTTCAGAAAGACAATTTTAGAGAAAAAATACAACCTTAAAAATGATTTTAGGATTTTTAAACACATATACCTTTTTACCTTTTAAATTCCTTCCTCTTCTTTCCTGACTATTTAAATCAATGTTCTAGTAAATTTATTTATTTTTATTGTGAAGAATAATTGATACATTTTAATTGAATTCTTCATTTTAGCGTCTGTTTTTTCAACGAAGAATATTTGTGAAATATTTCTTTAAACTTATTATGATTAAAATTCCCAAAAAATATTCTGGCAAATCTAAAAAATCTGTAGAATCAAATTTAAATCTTATTTCAAAGTCTTTTGAATTTCTTTTAAAAATTTTGTTGTGGAAAATCTAAAAGAAATAATGATTTGTCTTTGTTAGAAATATAGCTTGGTCCAATTTGTTGTGTATTCTGACAAAGTGCAGATTGGATTTTAACCTATTTAAAACATGTCATTAAAAATATATATTTATTGTGAGAATTCATTAAGATGATCAGTCTTTCCACAAAGATAAATATCAATTATTAATAATAACATAGAGTTAAAGGTAAATTGAGCAAATTGGCTATTTCTGGCAATTTATTTAAGTGTGTATCAAACTGGTAGCCCTTCGCATTAATCAGTACCCAAGAAGTAGCTCTTTGTTTCAAAAGGGTTGGTGACCCCGCTCTACTATGGAACAGAGCGGTCAAGCGAATATGTTTCTCTACCACATGTAGACCGGCAGGTTTCAGTGAGAAAATTGTGGTAATAAGTTGGCTCTTACCGGAGACATGAGCGGAGCTTGCATCCTCCTGCAGCTGCGACTTTCTTGGCTCCTCCATGGCTTCCATGTGTGCTATGGCTATGAGTTGTTTTTTCCCTTTGCCTCAGTCTGGACCCCCTCTCCAGGGGCCTAGGCTTAGACTATTTTTTTTATTCTCTCCCCCTTCATTGTAAGGGGCGCCGGAAGTTGGCATTCAAATAAGTGCATTCAAATAAGTGAATGCACTTATTTGAAAAAAAATAAACATTGTATATCACCGTGCCTTACTTTTTATTACTGGTTGTAGTAATCGTGTCCACCATTGCACTTTGTATGCGACAGCAAACTGCTCAATTTCATCTATTTAAAGATTTTCTTCATTGTGTTTTTATAAAAAAGACTTCTTGCTTATGTTCGTTTATGTCTCGAGACTCCAATCACTGCAGCTTAAAGTTGCAGGACATCATTAGCATGTAAGTTCCGACAGTAAACACAAATCTTGGAAAAAAAACTTTCATTTTTTTCTTCTTCTTGTCATCAGACAGTATTTTCGGCATATTAGATGGAATTTTTACCTGATACGTTTTGACTGTCTTCTGAAAGAAGTGAAACATCAAAAATGCACTCAAAAACTGCCAATATCCATCAAAAAAGAGGAACAACAACAAGCTACCTGAGATGATCACTTTGGGAGAATTTCAGGTCATTTTAAAAAGATCGAGAAACCAGTTCTAAATGGCAGTGAGCGAGCCAAACCGGAAGTGGTCGTGCAATGGGAGGGAGACGCTAAACAGCCATTCGAGTAACAGTATCAACGATACAGACATCTTCTTCTAAGGGTACGCAGCATGGAGCGCTACTGCTTACTGGCGCTGACGAGACACAGGGCCGCCATCTTGGAGTGGTGATCCGCTCCACTCCGTGCAATTCATTTGGCAGGAGCAATCATCTTATCTCACTGAATACCACTGATTTTCACTCGCTTTTTTGTCATACGTGTAGCTATGATAAAGGACACATGTTTTATTATTCATATGTCGCTTAACAGTAATAGAATATTCTTATATGCTATAAGCGACCAGACGTTCGAGATCAAAACTGGGAATATAATCCCAGAGAAGGGGGGTGGGGGGACGGTCGGTTTAAGATGAAGAAACAATATGATTAGGTTATAAATACATGTGTATATTCTACATAAAAAAATGTATGAATGCATTAGATATCTATATATCTTAGGGACCTATAGACTGCATCTCTGTTGCTGCAACAGCAAAGAGTTTATTCTGTCTTGACACTTTGTATAAGAGATGGTTTGCGGTCACAATCGCGGATAAACCGCGGGTCGGGCGGGTGACATGACGAAAAAATAGATTTTAAATAGATTCGGGCGGGTGGTGGTTGAACCAATTCGGAAATATATATTGTAAAAATCCCAGGAATGTAGGCTCATAAAACTTCTTTGTTTGTCTTGTCTTTATTACACAAGATGTAATACAACCACACGACAGCTCTCATGTCTCTTAAAGGGGAACATTATCACCAGACCTATGTAAGCGTCAATATATACCTTGATGGTGCAGAAAAAAGACCATCTATCTTTTTAACCGATTTCCGAACTCTAAATGGGTGAATTTTGGCGAATTAAACGCCTTTCTGTTTATCGCGCTGGAAGCGATGAGGTCAGAATGTGACGTCGCCGAGGTAACACACCCGCCCTTTTCATTTTCAAAACATTACAAACACCGGGTCTCAGCTCTGTTATTTTCCGTTTTTTTGGAAGCTTGGAGACATCATGCCTCGACGGTGTGTTGTCGGAGGGTGTAACAACACTAACAGGGAGGGATTCAAGTTGCACCACTGGCCCGAAGAAGCGAAAGTGTCTGCCGCCAGACCCCCAGTGAATGTGCCAGAGTGTCTCCACATTTTACCGGCGATGCTAAGGCAGACATGGCACAGAGATGTATGGATAACCTGCAGATGCATTTGCAACGAAAATCAACGAATTCACAAAGGTGAGTTTTGTTGATGTTGACTGCCAGCTAATCGATGCTAACACGCTACGCTAATCGATGCTAACATGCTATTTACCGGCGGTGCTAAAGCAGACATGGAACAGAGATGTATGGATAACCTGTAGATGCATCTGCAACTATATCACGTTTCCTTCCACCCACATTTAATGCGAAAAAAACACTTACCAATAGACGGATTTAAGTTGCTCCCGTGTCAAAAGACGCGAAAGTCCTGATCGTTTGGTCCGCACATTTTACCGGCGATGCTAACGCAGCTTTTCGGCCATGCTATGGCTATGAATAGCGTCAATAGCTATTCGCTCAATAGCTTCAGTTTCTTCTTCAATATTTTCATACTCCAACCATCTGTTTAAATATGTGCGTAATCTGTTGAATCGCTTAAGTCGCTGAAATCCGAGTTTGAATCCGAGCTAATGACACTATATCTTGCTGTGGTATTCCCATTGTTTGTTTACATTGGCAGCACTGTGTGACGTCACAGGGAAATGGATAGTGGCATCGCAGAGAGCGAAAATAAGGCACTTTAAAGCTTTATTAAGGGATATTCCGAGACCGGTAAAATTTTGAAAAAAACTTAAAAAAATACAACAAGCCACTGGGAACTGATTTTTATTGTTTTTAACCCTTATGAAATTGTGATAATGGTCCCCTTTAACGCTTTTCCGGGGACAACTCGAACTCTCACTTCCTGTCGATAACGTCACTTCCCTATCTCTCCCGGAAGCCCCGCCCCCCAGCCAAAGTCATTGGCTAACACCCCGTAGTCAGCCGCTACATTATACATAGTTAAATGTTATGTTGAAGTAGTTCGTTTAGCCTACTGACGTGTATTTATAAAAGGCTGATTTATATAGGCTAGTAGGTAAAGTGTTGTAACTGACAACTCTTGATGGTACAATCCATATATCACGTCACAGACAACGTCACGCTAACATCACGTGACACCTCTGATGAAGGCTGCAGAAGCAAAGTAGCCCCAAATTGTCAGGTACAACACTTTACCTTACTAGCCTATAGAAATCAACCATTTATAAATAGTTAAATGTTGTTACCCACATACGAAAAACGAGCAGCACTCTTTGAAACAGTATGTGGGCATACTTTTATTTTGAAGTGTCTCGTTTGGTATGTCGACGGATGTAAGGAAGCTACTTCCGGGTATGGCTAACGAGCTATTTGTCATTTGTTGGTATTTTACTTGGTAAAATGTTTGATCCGCATGCTGTGCATGTTATTATTTTTACGTTTGTAACGTGCTTAATTTTTTACAGTTTTCACGGTGAATTTGAAAGGAAAGTAAGCCTTCAAATAAATCAGTTCAAGAAAGCCATTGTGTCTTTGCTATTTGGAGGGAGTTAGACTTTCTAACCTCACTAATGCCTTGCCTCGTCTATATTAGATATATAACAACAGGCAGGTGGTGGGCGGGTGTGGCTTCGACGAAATCTTGGTTCGGGTGATGTGGCGGGTGGATGACGACTTTTGTGATGCGGTTTCGGATCATATAATTGCCTATCCGCGCATATCTACTTTGTATTAATATTTTGTATTACATTCTTCCCTTATATGATGGTGTTTATATGTATTTTTTATGTATGTCGCTTTGAATAAAAACATCTGCCAAATGCTTCAACATAAACACATGTTGAAGCATGATGAAGTCTTTATATCAGCTCAAACCATCAATCTGGCTTTTACAATCTTTATCTTCATCATTTATTTCAACTTTATGTTATTCAAGTTAGGGCTGGGCGATATGGCCTTTTTTTAATATCTCGATATTTATGGGCCATGTCACAATGCACGATATATATCTCCATATTTTGCCTTAGCCTTGAATGAACACTTGATGCATATAATCACAGCAGTCTTCTTCATACTGCATTAATATATGCTACTTTTAAACTTTCATGCAGAGAAGGAAATCACAACTAATTCAATTGACCCAAAGTGTATTTATCAAACACTTATTAAGCAGTGGCACAAACATTCATGTCATTTCCAAAACAGAAAGTGCAAGATTATCAGAGACATTTTAAAACAAGCTATTAGTGGACTTTTGTGCATGATGTCACTAAGATGACATATCAAAACAACACTAAATTAAAGTGCACTTTTTGTACAGAACGCCACTACAATAGTTTAAAACAAATAAAGTTCACTTTTGTGCATGATGTCACACAAGATATTTCAATAAACGTCAAATAAAAATGAGCTGCATAATAAGAAATCAAATAGTAATCTCCTTCACTTTTTTCATACGGGTGTTGATCTGGAAATAGAGGCTTCGGCATTTTGTGGGTGTGGCACCAAACGGATTTATTGATATACAGAGTTTTAAGCACTCCTTATTCTCTCACGGTTGACTTTTCCAATGATGCAACATTGTACCACTGGTGCTACTTTTTGTAGCAACGCTTTTGCCGCATAATTGTTCAACATCTTCCCGCTTGAAGCCAAACCACCACCAGACGATGGACTCTGTGCTGTTTTTCTTGGGAATTAATTCTTCCTTCATTTGTTACCAGATTCGCACCTTCTCTCTCTTGTATTACCACTCGCACGGCTCCGCTAGCATCACAGCTAACGTTACCATGTTGCTACCTCTCTGCTCCGCGAGAGCGTGTGACGTTGCACATGTGACATATGTAAGAAGGTGCACTTGTTTTAAGTCTCTGTGAGAAAGAGCGACAAGAAAGAGTGGGAAACGCCTGTAGTGTAATGCCTGCAGCTAAAAGCAACTGCGTGAGAACGTATACTCGAATATCACAGTATAGTCCTTTTCTATATCGCACAAACCCGTGACATATCGAGTACATCGATATATCGCCCAGCCCTAGATCAAACTTACAAACTTAGTTAGCAGAGTGCCAGGCCTTAATTTAAAGTTTGTGGCAAATCCTGATTTTCCCCCCATTTTTTTTTGACAGGGTTACTTATTCAAATTGGTATGCTTTAACTACATAAAAAGAAGTTGCTTTGGTATTTCCTGTAAATATTATATAAAAAGTACTTTTAAAGAATGACGTCCATATATGAATGCCAATTTTCCCCACTCATGGATCAAAGACACGACTTACATATCTCCCAATGCAATAATTATGAAAAAGAAAATAGTAATGTGAACAAGTCCAAAAGTATGCATGCATTAATCAGGGTGATGAATGTAGTAGTACTGCTCATAAAGGAGTAAA
This sequence comes from Nerophis ophidion, assembly GCF_033978795.1. Taxonomy (NCBI): domain Eukaryota; kingdom Metazoa; phylum Chordata; class Actinopteri; order Syngnathiformes; family Syngnathidae; genus Nerophis; species Nerophis ophidion. The sequence continues at coordinate 43,804,615 of NC_084624.1, forward strand.
AGACAGCGGTGGCATGATGATGCACACTCTTGGCATTCTTCTCTTCTGTAGCGGTCAAATTAAGGAAGAGTTGGTTAGGGGAGGAGGTGGTTCTACCGGACCCGTGTTAAAGCCCCCAGCCCCCACCTCCTGCTGCCGAGAAGTCAGGCTCTGCAGTCTCCCATCTGCCCACAATTGAAGCCATTCATCACTGTTGAGCGCTGAAGCTGGAAGACGGGTCAGATATGTTCCTTGGGCTTTCATGAGCACCTTGAACCATCTATCTTTCTGTCAGCCTCCGCTGCGACACCCACGTCTACCTGGGTGACACCTTGGCACGGGTGCCAACACAAATAGACGCGGCGGACAAACACCTCCTAAAATAACAGGTAAGGATGCTGCGGTCGCCTAGCAACACCGCTCCAGTGGAGGTCAGCCTGGCTACTTCACAGTGGTGCTGACTAAAGTGTGTGGAGGACAACGTCACTTACTCAGATTGGCGGACAAAGTGACGGAACACTTGAGCCGCAGTGCGGAACAAAACGGACAGACAACAAACGCTGTGCACGCTTGGCAGCCTGGAGTGGAGACGTGGTGGATGCACGGCAGTTCCAAACTAAGCATTTCTTCGGATCTTTTACTAAAACACAGACGTGCTTATCCTATTTAGGTCTGCATACAGAAAAACACAATAACTCTGAAGTAGGGCTGGGCGATATATGGAATATACTCGATATACCGCGGGTTTGTCTCTGTGCGATATAGAAAATGACTATTGTGATATTGGAGTATATGTTCTCACACAGTTGCCTTTAGCTGCGGGCATTACACTTCAGTCTTTTTTCACTCTTAAATCTGCTTCTCACAGAGACATAAAACAAGCGCACCTTCTTACATATTGTCACCTATGCAACATCATACGCTGTTGATTAACGTGGACCCCGACTTAAAGGGGAACATTATCACCAAACCTATGCAAGCGTCAATATATACCTTGATGTTGCAGAAAAAAGACCATGTATTTTTTTAACCGATTTCCAAACTCTAAATGGGTGAATTTTGGCAAATTCAACGCTTTTCTGTTTATCGGTCTTTTAGCGATGACGTCAGAACGTGACGTCACCGAGGTAACACACCCACCATTTTCATTTTCACATTACAAACACCGGGTCTCAGCTCTGTTATTTTCCGTTTTTTCAACTACATTTTTGGAACCTTGGAGACATCATGCCTCGTCGGTGTGTTGTCGGAGGGTGTAACAACACTAACAGGGAGGGATTCAAGTTGCACCACTGGCAAGAAATCTGCCGCCAGACCCCCATTGAATGTAACAAAGTGTCTTCACATTTGACCGGCGATGCTAAGACAGACATGGCACAGAGATGTATGGATAACCTGCAGATGCATTTGCAACCATTAAGTCAACGAAATCACAAAGGTGAGTTTTGTTGATGTTGTTGACTTATGTGCTAATCAGACATATTTGGTCACGGCGTGACTGCCAGCTAATCGATGCTAACATGCTACGCTAATCGATGCTAACATGCTATTTACGCTAGCTGTATGTACATTTGAAACTAGATACCCACATTTAATGCGAAACAAACACTTACCAATCGACGGATTTAAGTTGCTCCAGTGTCACAAGATGCGAAAGTCCTGATCGTTTGGTCCGCACATTTTACCGGCGATGCTAATAAGGCAGCCATGCTATGGGCCACTTCATTAGGTACACCCAAGCTATGACCAAATAGCGTCAATAGCTATTCGCTCAATAGCTTCAATTTCTTCTTCAATTTCGTTTTCGCTATCTGCCTCCATACTCCGACCATCTGTTTCAATACTTGCGTAATATGTTGAATTACTTAAACCGCTGAAATCCGAGTCTGAATCCGAGCTAATGTCGCTATATCTTGCTGTGGTAACCGCCATGTTGTTTGTATTGGCAGCCCTGTATGACGTCACAGGGAAATGGATAGTGGTTTCGAAGATAGCGAAAATAAGGCACTTTAAAGCTTTATTTAGGGATATTCCGGGACCGCTAAAATTTGGAAAAAAACTTCCAAAAATACAACAAGCCACTGGGAACTGATTTTTATTGTTTTTAACCCTTTTGAAATTGTGATAATGTTCCCCTTTAAACAAGTTGAACAACTTATTGGGGTGTTAGCATTTAGTGGTCAATTATACGGAATATGTACTGTACTGTGCAATCTACTAATAAAAGTCTCAATCAATCAATCAAAAAAAGCACTTTATATGTAGCAAAGTTTTGTTAAGAAACCAATCTAAGCCTTATTTAGTTTTTATTTTATATATGTTGACCACATTAACCCTGGCAATGGACCCTGTTATGCCATTGTTTACAAATTTGGTAAATAAATAACCCCCCAAATTTATATTTTGTTGTTTTCTTACTGAATCGAAAATGAACCGAACCGTGACTTCTAAACCGAGGTATGTACAGAACCGAAATTTTTGTGTACCGTTACACTTTTTTTTTTTTTTTCCTCCAAAATGGCGCTGCTGTAGTGGCTGCTGTAGGCAGAAGCTCTGTGCTCTTGTGTCATCCTTTTGTGTTTCCCTCTTGTTTTCATGTGTTTTTTTTGCATTTTGGTCCAGGACCCTTTGGGACTGTGTGACAAGGGGTGGCACTTTCGTGACCTCTGTGGTGCTTTTTTTGTGGACTTCTGGATCTGCCTCCAGGGAGCCTTTTGGCCAGCTGCTGGGTGTCTGCCAAACCAGAGTCTGTTTGGAGGGACTGGAGGAGATGTGGATGAGGGGGACAGGACTGCGGAGCTAGCACTGAGCGCTGGGACGGAGAGGCTTCGCGGTGTCTTGACTGGGTGAGCAGGTGTCGGACACCTCAGTCACCTTGGACGTATCCTCGCTCATCCATGCGGACTGGACACTGGCCGAGAGTGGAGTCGGCTGTCTTGGTTGCTTTGTTGGGTCTGCTCCTCTCTCTGGCCATGCTCCCTCCACCCCAGCGGACGATGGCGTGGAACACCGCAGAGGCCACCACAGTGTATATGTTTCTTTTACTTTTTATTCATAGCTGTATGTAAAAGTGTCTGGTTGTATCTGCTGCTTTAATGTCTTTAATGTCCTCTGTGTTCTTTGATGTTTGATGTTTCCCTCTTACACACACATGTAAGAGGGATGTGTACTATGAGTTGTTGTTTTGTTCCCTTGGCCTCAGTCTGCACCTCCACTCCAGGGCCCAGGCTAAGACCGATTTTTTAAATTTTATTTTAATCTTCTATTCTTTCCCCCCCCATACCCCCATACCCCCCCACCCCTGTTTAACTGTATGTCATCTTTTTTGTAAGGGGCGCTGGAAGCCGGCAGACCCGTCAGCGATCCTGTTCTGTCTCCCTGTAATGTTTGTCTGATCTTGAATGGGATTGTGCTGAAAATTGTAATTTTCCTGAAGGAACTCTCCTGACGGAATAAATAAAGTACTATCCATCTAATCTAACCTCTACAAGTTTGTCATTTCAACCCTTGATTTGTTGTTCATTATTCCCGTCAAGTACATGTTGTCGTCTGCTGTGTCACAGTCTGATGGTGCCTCTTCATATTTGATATCAGCTCCATTTTAATGCAGTGCTGCTTGTTGCTTTCACTAGGAAAACAATATTTCCTGTATTGAACTTGCGGCACTTGTGTGGCTGTCTTGTTGTCGACAAAAAAATAAAACCACATGGTATATATCAAGCTATTGCTAACAGCATTGTAACAGACCTAAAAGTAATTGCCTTTGGGCTGGAGGCGGAAAGTTTTTGACATCATTCATGGTGTCTCACAACCTGGTGTTAAGGCCTCGGCTAATAAGCTGGCGAGGGACAAATTTGTCTGGCCTGGTTTACAAAAACGACATATGGATTTCAGCAGGCTCCTGTGTGGTGTGTCAGCGGGGCAGGATTTGACCACGAGAATGTGGATCTGACCTCCTCAGGCGGACAGAAGCCATTCATCCGTCTTCTACTACAACAGCAGAGGTGGAACAGGCGATAATTGTGTCATGGGTGGCTTGTTTTGGCACACCCTCTGACCTCTGAGCAGACAGAGGTCCGCAGTTTATGCCATAGTTGTGGACCGCCGTTATTGAGCTCCTAGGAGTGAAAACTTCAGTGTAGGGTTGGGTGATATATGGAATATACGCCATATATCGCGGGTTTGTCTCTGTGCGATATAGAAAATGACTATATTGTGATATTCGAGTATATATTCTCACGCAGTTGCTCTAAAGGCCTTCTGAAAGCCACTACTACCCACCACGCAGTCTGATAGTTTATATATCAATGATGAAATATTAACATTGCAACACATGCCAATACGACCTTTTTAGTTTACTAGATTGCAAATTTAAATTTCCCGGGGGTTTCTTGTTGAAAACGTTGTGTAATGATGACGTGTACGAAAGACGTCACAGGTTTTTAGGAAGTATGAGCGCTCGTATAAGTTGTCTGCTTTAAGGGCATAACTATCCAGTATTTTGGACATCTGTGTTGCTGAATCTTTTGCAATTTGTTCAATTAATATTAGAGAAGTCACAGTAGAAAGATGGAGTTGGGAAGCTTTAGCCTTTAGCCACACAAACAAGCGGTGATTCTTTGTTTAAAGGGGAACATTATCACCAAACCTATGCAAGCGTCAATATATACCTTGATGTTGCAGAAAAGACCATGTATTTTTTTAACCGATTTCCGAACTCTTAATGGGTGAATTTTGGCAAATCAAACGCCTTTCTGTTTATCGGGCTTTTAGCGATGACATCAGAACTTGACGTCACCGAGGTAACACACCCGCCATATTCATTTCACATTACAAACACCGGGTCTCAGCTCTGTTATTTTCCGTTTTTTTGACTATTTTTTGGAACCTTGGAGACATCATGCCTCGTCGGTGTGTTGTCGGAGGGTGTAACAACACTAACAGGGAGGGATTCAAGTTGCACCACTGGCAAGAAATCTCCCGCCAGACCCCCGTTGAATGTACCAAAGTGTCTTCACATTTGACCGGCGATGCTAAGACAGACATGGCACAGAGATGTATGGATAACCTGCAGATGCTTTTGCGACGATTAAGTCAACGAAATCACAAAGGTGAGTTTTGTTGATGTTGTTGACTGATGTGCTAATCAGACATATTTGGTCATGGCATGACTGCCAGCTAATCGATGCTAACATGCTATTTACGCTAGCTGTATGTACATTTGAAACTAGATACCCACATTTAATGCGAAACAAACACTTACCAATCGACGGATTTAAGTTGCTCCAGTGTCACAAGATGCGAAAGTCCTGATCGTTTGGTCCGCACATTTTACCGGCGATGCTAATAAGGCAGCCATGCTATGGGCCACTTCATTAGGTACACCCACGCTATGGCCGAATAGTGTCAATAACTATTCGCTCAATCGCTTCAATTTCTTCTTCCATTTCGTTTTCGCTATCTGCCTCCATACTCCGACCATCTGTTTCAATACATGCGTAATCTGTTGAATCGCTTAAGCCTCTGAAACCCGAGTCTAAATCCGAGCTAATGTCGCTATATCTTGCTGTGGTAACCGCCGTGTTGTTTGTATTGGCAGCCCTGGGAAATGGATAGTGGTTTCGAAGATAGCGAAAATAAGGCACTTTAAAGCTTTATTTAGGGATATTCCGGGACCGGTAAAATTTTGAAAAAAAATTCAAAAAATACAACAAGCCACTGGGAACTGATTTTTATTGTTTTTAAGTGAATTAGTGAATTATATTTATATAGCGCTTTTTCTCAAGTGACTCAAAGCGCTTTACATAGTGAAACCCAATATTTTTTATTTATTTTTTTTTTTACATTTAAACCAGGGTGGGTGGCACTGGGAGCAGGTGGGTAAAGTGTCTTGCCCAAGGACACAACGGCAGTGACTAGGATGGCGGAAGCGGGGATCGAACCTGCAACCCTCAAGTTGCTGGCACGGCCGCTCTACTAACCGAGCTATACCGCCCCTTTTGAAATTGTGATAATGTTCCCCTTTAAAATTCCTGGAGGTGAAACTTTCCAATGGATCAGAGCGCGGTCAAGCCAACATGGATCCGGACCAAATGTCAACTAGCAGGTTTCGGTGAGAAAATTGTGGTTAAAAAGTCAGTTCTTACCAGAGAAAAGCTGAGCTTGTGCCGTCCATAGCTGCCGTCGACTCCCCGGAGACACTGTGCGTCAAGACACCCGTAGAGACAGCCTTCCGACTATCAGGTACTATTTAACTCACTAAAACACTAGCAACACAATAGCAAGATAAGGGATATTTCAGAATTAAGCGAGTAAATGTGTCTAAAAACATCGAAATCCGTCCCAATGCAATCGCGTTTTTTTTTTTCTCTAGTCCGTCGCTTTCAATATCCTCAAACACGAATCTTTCATCCTCGCTCCAATCAATGGGGAAATTGTCGTTTTCTCAGTCCGAATAGCACTTTTTGTTGGAGGCTCCCATTACAATCAGTGGGAATATGTGAGGAGCCCCCACACGTGTGACGCCATCGTCTGCGACTTCCGGTAAAGGCAGGGCTTTTCTCTTAGCACCGAAAGTTGCAAACTTTATCGCGGACATTCTCTACTAAATCCTTTCAGCAAAAATATGGCAATATCGCGAAATGATCAAGTATGACACATAGAATGGACCTGCTATCCCCATTTGAATAAGAAAATTTCATTTCAGTAGGCCTTTAAGCTGCGGGCATTGCACTACAGGCGTTTCTCACTCTCGTCTCTCTTTCTCACGGGGACATAAAACAAGCGCACCTTCTTACATACGTGACATACGCGCGTGCAACGCCATACGCCCTCGCCGAGCAGAGGTAGCGGCATGGGTAACGTTAGCTGTGATGCTAGCAGAGTGGTGCGAGTGGTAATACGAGAGAAAGAAGGTGCGAATCTGGTAAAAAATGAAGGAAGAATTAATTCCCAAGAAAAACAGCAGGGGGTCCATTGTCTGGCGGTGGTTTGGCTTCAGGCAGGAAGATGTTGAACAGACAATTTACCATTTCAAGATCCATCCATCCATCCATCATCTTCCGCTTATCCGAGGTCGGGTCGCGGGGGCAACAGCCTAAGCAGGGAAACCCAGACTTCCCTCTCCCCAGCCACTTCGTCTAGCTCTTCCCGGGGGATCCCGAGGCGTTCCCAGGCCAGCCGGGAGACATAGTCTTCCCAACGTGTCCTGGGTCTTCCCCGTGGCCTCCTACCGGTTGGACGTGCCCTAAACACCTCCCTAGGGAGGCGTTCGGGTGGCATCCTGACCAGATGCCCGAACCACCTCATCTGGCTCCTATCGATGTGAAGGAGCAGCGGCTTTACTTTGAGTCCCTCCCGGATGGCAGAGCTTCTCACCCTATCTCTAAGGGAGAGCCCCGCCACACGGCGGAGGAAACTCATTTCGGCCGCTTGTACCCGTGATCTTATCCTTTCGGTCATGACCCAAAGCTCATGACCATAGGTGAGGATGGGAACGTAGATCGACCGGTAAATTGAGAGCTTTGCCTTCCGGCTCAGCTCCTTCTTCACCACAACGGATCGGTACAACGTCCGCATTACTGAAGACGCCGCACCGATCCGCCTGTCGATCTCACGATCCACTCTTCCCTCACTCGTGAACAAGACTCCTAGGTACTTGAACTCCTCCACTTGGGGCAGGGTCTCCTCCCCAACCCGGAGATGGCACTCCACCCTTTTCCGGGCGAGAACCATGGACTCGGACTTGGAGGTGCTGATTCTCATTCCGGTCGCTTCACACTCGGCTGCGAACCGATCCAGCGAGAGCTGAAGATCCCGGTCAGATGAAGCCATCAGGACCACATCATCTGCAAAAAGCAGAGACCTAATCCTGCGGTTACCAAACTGGAACCCCTCAACGCCTTGACTGCGCCTAGAAATTCTGTCCATAAAAGTTATGAACAGAATCGGTGACAAAGGACAGCCTTGGCGGAGTCCAACTCTCACTGGAAATGTGTTCGACTTACTGCCGGCAATGCGAACCAAGCTCTGGCACTGATCGTACAGGGAACGGACCGCCACAATAAGACAGTCTGATAACCCATACTCTCTGAGCACTCCCCACAGGACTTCCCGAGGGACACGGTCGAATGCCTTCTCCAAGTCCACAAAGCACATATAGACTGGTTGGGCAAACTCCCATGCACCCTCAAGAACCCTGCCGAGAGTATAGAGCTGGTCCACAGTTCCACGACCAGGACGAAAACCACACTGCTCCTCCTGAATCCGAGGTTCGACTATCCGACGTAGCCTCCTCTCCAGTACACCTGAATAAACCTTACCGGGAAGGCTGAGGAGTGTGATCCCACGATAGTTGGAGCACACCCTCCGGTCCCCCTTCTTAAAGAGAGGAACCACCACCCCGGTCTGCCAATCCAGAGGTACCGCCCCCGATGTCCACGCGATGCTGCAAAGTCTTGTCAACCAAGACAGCCCCACAGCATCTAGAGCCTTAAGGAACTCCGGGCGGATCTCATCCACCCCTGGGGCCTTGCCACCGAGGAGCTTTTTAACTACCTCAGCGACCTCAGCCCCAGAAATAGGAGAGTCCACCACTGATTCCCCAGGCACTGCTTCCTCATAGGAAGACGTGTTGGTGGGATTGAGGAGGTCTTCGAAGTATTCCTTCCACCTATCCACAACATCCGCAGTCGAGGTCAGCAGAACACCATCCGCACCATACACGGTGTTGATAGTGCACTGCTTCCCCTTCCTGAGGCGGCGGACGGTGGTCCAGAATCGCTTCGAAGCCGTCCGGAAGTCGTTTTCCATGGCTTCCCCGAACTCTTCCCATGTCCGAGTTTTTGCCTCCGCGACCGCTGAAGCTGCACACCGCTTGGCCTGTCGGTACCTGTCCACTGCCTCCGGAGTCCTATGAGCCAAAAGGACCCGATAGGACTCCTTCTTCAGCTTGACGGCATCCCTCACCGCTGGTGTCCACCAAGGGGTTTTAGGATTGCCGCCCCGACAGGCACCAACTACCTTGCGGCCACAGCTCCGATCTGCCGCCTCGACAATAGAGGTGCGGAACATGGTCCACTCGGACTCAATGTCCAGCACCTCCCTCGTGACATGTTCAAAGTTCTTCCGGAGGTGGGAATTGAAACTTTGTCTGACAGGAGACTCTGCCAGACGTTCCCAGCAGACCCTCACAATGCGTTTGGGCCTCCCAGGTCTGTCCGGCATCCTCCCCCACCATCGCAGCCAACTCACCACCAGGTGGTGATCGGTAGAAAGCTCCGCCCCTCTCTTCACCCGAGTGTCCAAAACATGAGGCCGCAAATCCGATGACACAACTACAAAGTCGATCATGGAAATGCGGCCTAGGGTGTCCTGGTGCCAAGTGCACATATGGACACCCTTATGTTTGAACATGGTGTTTGTTATCGACAAACTGTGACGAGCACAAAAGTCCAATAACAAAACACCACTCGGGTTCAGATCCGGGCGGCCATTCTTCCCAATCACGCCTCTCCAGGTTTCACTGTCGTTGCCAACGTGAGCGTTGAAATCTCCCAGTAGGACAAGGGAATCACCCGGGGGAGCACTTTCCAGTACTCCCTCGAGTGTTCCCAAAAAGGGTGGGTACTCTGAACTGCTGTTTGGTGCATAAGCACAAACAACAGTCAGGACCCGTCCCCCCACCCGAAGGCGGAGGGAGGCTACCCTTTCGTCCACCGGGTTGAACTCAAACGTGCAGGCTTTGAGCCGGGGGGAAACAAGAATTGCCACCCCAGCCCGTCGCCTCTCACTGCCGGCAACGCCAGAGTGGAAGAGGGTCCAATCCCTCTCGAGAGAAGTGGTTCCAGAGCCCTTGCTGTGCGTCGAAGTGAGTCCGACTATATCCAGCCGGAATTTCTCGACTTCGCGCACTAGCTCAGGCTCTTTCCCCCCCAGTGACGTGACGTTCCACGTCCCAAGAGCTAGCTTCTGTAGCCGAGGATCGGACCGCCAAGTGCCCTGCCTTCGGCTGTCGCCCAGCTCACAATGCACCCGACCTCTATGGCCCCTGCTATGGGTGGTGAGCCCATTGGAGGGGTGACCCACGTTGCCTCTTCGGGCATTTCAAGATCATTAAATTATAACATTTTAGATCACAATTATAAATAGACAAAAACTCAGAATGGCGGTGTAACTATTACAATTAAATATTTCAACTTTTTCCTAACTGTAGTTTCCTAAAGAAGCCCTAGCTTGACGCCCCTCTACTTTCTCCTGCTCCCCGTTGCTGCGGCAACAACAAACAAAACTCCAGGCGCTCTTCTTCGTTTTGTATCGTTTACTTGTCAACTTGATCCTTCAAAAACGTGAAACAATAACGACGTGGGAACAAATGAATGACAAAATAAAGCGAGTTTGTTACAGTAAGAAAGAGTTAGAAAAAGTAAGTCAGGTAAAAAAACAACAACCGTGTGGCTCGATTCCGCCATCCCTGACTGCAGTTACCCATAATAACTGAGTGAAGTATATTTATACAGCACTTTTCTCTAGTGAATCAACGCGTTTTTTTACATAGCAAAACACAATATCTAAGTTCCATTCAAAGCAGTGTGGGTGGCACTGGGAGCAGGTGGGTAAAATGTCTTGCCCAAGGACCCAACGGCAGTGACTAGGATGGTGGAAGCGGGGATCGAACCTGGAACCCTCAAGTTGCTGGCAAGGCCACTCTACCAACCGAGCTATACCGCCCCATTCCCATAATACATTGTGTCCAAACCATATTACCACACAGATCCTTCCGCCATTACACAGTTATGTAAACTTTACTGTATTAAAGCAGTATAAAATAGTACGCCATCAAATTATTCAGACAAATGTAATAATAACAAATAAAGTGGACCTTATAATTATTCTAAGCATGCAATACATACATTTTCGTATTATGTAAATAAAGTAAACTGTCCCATTTTGGCTGAATAAACATAAAGCAACTTCAATAAAACGTAAATTAACTTAACCTATTGTTTATTAAAAGAAATATGATACAATTAATTAATTTTTCAAAATGAGACTCATTTAACTTGCCTCATTTTATGTGAAGAACATATATCAGAATATATATTTAATGACCACACACCATACACCCCCCCTACACATTTACAGTATATTACATACAAGATGTCCAGGTCCACTAATAGAAGTGTGGAAATTGATGTTCTGTGTAACTAACTAACTAACTAACTAACTAACACACAGCAGGCCTAGACAGGAGGAGGACAGAGTGTAGGTACACAGAACATCAGAGGGTCAAATGTGCGAGAAAATGAGAGCAGACAGTGTTGACAACGTTGCAACCTTGTGTGGGAACCGCAGGTGCAGAAACACAGAAGAAGAATCCCTGTGGGATGCAGAAACTGGCAGAGAAATCTTCCGTGCAACGTTCATATTTTTGTTACACAGCCAGCGTTTGTGGGTCTCCTTGACCCATTGCATTTTGTGGCTTTTAATGCCTCACAATCAAACACTTTTATGTTAAAATACTGAACAGACGTTTATTGGGATAAGGTAAACATCTGGTTAGTATTTTAACATAAAAGTGTTTGATTGTGAGGCATTAAGAGCCACAAAATGCAAGGGGTCCATCAGACCCACAAACGCTGGCTGAATAACAACAATATGAACATTACACAAGGGTTAAACAGCATTCAGGCTCCAACACTAATGTTCCCTATGTAGCCGGAGTTTTGGAACAACAACAAAATATGTTTTGATACTAAAAATAATATCATTATGCCCACCCTTGTTTACATTCAAGAGCCTTACTTTAGCGCAGGGGTCCCCAAATGAACGGACGTTTATTGGGATAAGGTAAACATCTGGTTAGTATTTTAACATAAAAGTGTTTAAATACTTTTGAATAGATGTTTATTGGGATAAAGTAAACATTTGGTTAGTATTTTAACATAAAAGTGTTTGATTGTGAGGCATTAAAAGCCACAACGGGTCTATCAGACCCACAAACGCTGGCTGAGTAACAACAATAAGAACATTACACAAGGGTTAAACAGCATTTAGGCTCCAACACTAATGTTCCCTATGTAGCCTGAGTTTTGGAACAACAACAACAACAAAATATGTTTTGATACTAAAAATAATATCATTACGCCCACCTTTGTTTACATTCAAGAGCCTTACTTTAGCGCAGGGGTCCCCAAATGAACGGACGTTTATTGGGATAAGGTAAACATCTGGTTAGTATTTTAACATAAAAGTGTTTAAATACTTTTGAATAGATGTTTATTGGGATAAGGTAAACATCTGGTTAGTATTCTAACATAAAAGTGTTTGATTGTGAGGCATTAAGAGCCACAAAACGCAAGGGGTCTCTCAGACCCACAAACGCTGGCTGAGTAACACCAATATGAACATTACACAAGGGTTAAACAGCATTTAGGTTCCAACACTAATATTCCCTATGTAGCTTGAGTTTTGGAACAACAACAAAATATGTTTTGATACTAAAAATAATATCATTATGCCCACCCTTGTTTACATTCAAGAGCCTTACTTTAGTGCAGGGGTCCCCAGATGAATAGACATTTATTGGGATAAGGTAAACTTTTGGTTAGTATTGTAACATAAAAGTGTTTAAATACTTTTGAACAGATGTTTATTGGGATAAGGTAAACATCTGGTTAGTATTTTAACATAAAAGTGTTTGATTGTGAGGCATTAAGAGCCACAAAATGCAAGGGGTCCATCAGACCCACAAACGCTGGCTGAGAAACAACAATATGAACATTACACAAGGGTTAAACAACATTCAGGCTCCAACACTAATGTTCCCTATGTAGCCGGAGTTTTGGAACAACAACAAAATATGTTTTGATACTAAAAATAATATCATTACGCCCACCTTTGTTTACATTCAAGAGCCTTACTTTAGCGCAGGGGTCCCCAAATGAACGGACGTTTATTGGGATAAGGTAAACATCTGGTTAGTATTTTAACATAAAAGTGTTTAAATACTTTTGAATAGATGTTTATTGGGATAAGGTAATCATCTGGTTAGTATTTTAACATAAAAGTGTTTGATTGTGAGGCATTAAAAGCCACAACGGGTCCATCAGACCCACAAACGCTGGCTGAGTAACAAAAATAAGAACATTACACAAAGGTTAAACAGCATTTAGGCTCCAACACTAATATTCCCTATGTGGCCTGAGTTTTGGAACAACAACAACAAAATATGTTTTGATACTAAAAATAATATCATTACGCCCACCTTTGTTTACATTCAAGAGCTTTACTTTAGCGCAGGGGTCCCCAAATGAACGGACGTTTATGGGGATAAGGTAAACATCGTGTTAGTATTTTAACATCAAAGTGTTTAAATACTTTTGAACAAATGTTTATTGGGATAAGGTAAACATCTGGTTAGTATTTTAACATCAAAGTGTTTAAATACTTTTGAACAAATGTTTATTGGGATAAGGTAAACATCTGGTTAGTATTTTAACATCAAAGTGTTTAAATACTTTTGAACAAATGTTTATTGGGATAAGGTAAACATCTGGTTAGTATTTTAACATAAAAGTGTTTGATTGTGAGGCATTAAAAGCCACAACGGGTCCATCAGACCCACAAACGCTGGCTGAGTAACAAAAATATGAACATTACACAAGGGTTAAACAGTATTTAGGCTACAACACTAATGTTCCCTATGTAGCCTGAGTTTTGGAACAACAACAACAAAATATGTTTTGATACTAAAAATAATATCATTACGCCCACCTTTGTTTACATTCAAGAGCCTTACTTTTGCACAGGGGTCCCTAAATGTTTTGACTCAGGGGCAACATTGGGTTAAAAGAATTTGGCCAGGACCGGGGTATCTATTTCTGTGTGTGTGTATTTTAGATCAAATATAACTAATATCACAACTCAAGCTTTTCATCCTTCTCGTGTGACAGCACACAGCTTGTTAAATAAAGTAGGGCAGCAGAAAGCTTCAAAGTCCCAAACGGCAACGCCTCATTGTCCTTTCCTCATTAAGCACGACCATCCGAATGCCGACTCTGCTTCATTTCCTCCTGGCTGGCATAGCTGACATTCCCCAGCAGCGGCCTCACGCATGCCGAAGATGTTTGCCTTTGCGAGAGACGTCACCCCCATGAACAACACGGCTGAAAAGGTGCTGCTGAGGCGTGCCTCGCCCGACTTAGCGAGGAAGCAAGGCAGCAACAGGTGTATTTGTAATCGACTGCGGGGACTCGCATGACACGTTTTTCAAGTCCCGGGGCGGCCTTCCAATCTGTGGCCCCATCGAGAGCGGGAACGACGGATGACCGCTAACTAAAAGAGACGACCTGCTTCAGTTTATTGCCAAGATGCTTCATTAAATTTACACAAACAAAACATTAATTCACCTGCAACATCAGTCGGAAAATGTATTTTTTTTTTTTCAACAATATCCAAAACTGCTGTATTTGACATGTTTACACCTACAATAAGATGTGACACAGAGGATTGAGAAAAGAAACAAAAACTGCAGCAGCCTATCTAAAACTACTTTAATGAGAGTAAGACAGCTTATCAGAGGCAAGAATACTCAAAAAGTCCGAGAGCCAGCGCCAGCTCGTGGTCCCCAACACCAGACCCACAACCAGGGGAGACAGGGCCTTCTCTGTGGTCGGCCCTAAGATCTGGAACACTCTGCCCCTCCATGTTCCAACTGCTCCCAGAGTGGACTATTTTAAGTCTTGTCTTACGACCCACTTTTATTCTTTGGCTTTTAACACTATGTGAGTTGTGTGTAGGGCCGGGCAATATATCGATATACGCGATACAGTGGGGCAAAAAAGTATTTAGTCAGCCACCGATTGTGCAAGTTTTCATTAGGGGTGGGCAATATCGCAAATTTGGGTATCGATACCGATCCGATCCCGGCCAGTATCGCCGATACCGATACCGGCAGTGTCGTCATCTGATGGGGGGGGGACTTTGGAGTATCGATACTTTTGAAAAACAAATTTGTACTTTTGCCTTTATCAATTGATTATGATAATAATACAACACAGGACAAAGATTTAAGTAAAAAAATAAAATATTTACTACAAAAAGTAATATCAATAGCAATAAAGTAATGCAAATAAGGTGCAAACAACTACTGAACCCGGCTTGTCGCCTCAAAACACACCAATAACAAAACTCTAGTTATTGACCAAAGTTGTGAACATGAACACAAAACAAAAGAACTGAGAAATTCAAATAAAAAAGTAATAATATCAACTACAATAAAGTAAGTAGTGCAAATAAGGTGAAAACAACTACTGTCGCCTCAAAACACACCAATAACAAAACTCTAGTTATTGACCAAAGTTGTAAACATGAACACAAAACAAAAGAACTGAGAAATTCAAATAAAAAAAGTCATAATATCAACTACAATAAAGTAAGTAGTGCAAATAAGGTGAAAACAACTACTGTCGCCTCAAAACACACCAATAACAAAACTCTAGTTATTGACCAAAGTTGTAAACATGAACACAGAACAAAAGAACTGAGAAATTCAAATAAAAAAGTAATAATATCAACTACAATAAAGTAGTGCAAATAAGGTGAAAACAACTACTGTCGCCTCAAAACACACCAATAACAAAACTCTAGTTATTGACCAAAGTTGTAAACATGAACACAAAACAAAAGAACTGAGAAATTCAAATAAAAAAAGTCATAATATCAACTACAATAAAGTAAGTAGTGCAAATAAGGTGAAAACAACTACTGTCGCCTCAAAACACACCAATAACAAAACTCTAGTTATTGACCAAAGTTGTGAACATGAACACAAAACAAAAGAACTGAGAAATTCAAATAAAAAAGTCATAATATCAACTACAATAAAGTAAGTAGTGCAAATAAGGTGAAAACAACTACTGTCGCCTCAAAACACACCAATAACAAAACTCTAGTTATTGACCAAAGTTGTGAACATGAACACAAAACAAAAGAACTGAGAAATTCAAAGAAAAAAGTAATGATATCAACTACAATAAAGTAAGTAGTGCAAATAAGGTGAAAACAACTACTGTCGCCTCAAAACACACCAATAACAAAACTCTAGTTATTGACCAAAGTTGTAAACATGAACACAAAACAAAAGAACTGAGAAATTCAAATAAAAAAGTCATAATATCAACTACAATAAAGTAAGTAGTGCAAATAAGGTGAAAACAACTACTGTCGCCTCAAAACACACCAATAACAAAACTCTAGTTATTGACCAAAGTTGTGAACATGAACACAAAACAAAAGAACTGAGAAATTCAAAGAAAAAAGTAATAATATCAACTACAATAAAGTAAGGAGTGCAAATAAGGTGAAAACAACTACTGTCGCCTCAAAACACACCAATAACAAAACTCTAGTTATTGACCAAAGTTGTAAACATGAACACAAAACAAAAGAACTGAGAAATTCAAATAAAAAAGTCATAATATCAACTACAATAAAGTAAGTAGTGCAAATAAGGTGAAAATAACTACTGTCGCCTCAAAACACACCAATAACAAAACTCTAGTTATTGACCAAAGTTGTGAACATGAACACAAAACAAAAGAACTGAGAAATTCAAATAAAAAAGTAATAATATCAACTACAATAAAGTAAGTAGCGCAAATAAGGTGAAAACAAATACTGAACTTGGCTAGTCGCCTCCCGACACACAAGAACTGAAGTAAAAAAGAAAACACTAGTTATTAAACAGTTGTAAAAATGAACACAAAACAAAAGAACTGAGAAATTCTTATCGTTATTTTAGTGCAAAAAAATACTTTACAGTTCACAACCAAGACATTAAGTCGCACTGGAAACGCACGCGTGTGTGTGTGCGTGTCCGAGTGAACCTCGGAGCGAATGATACTGATGTGTGTCCGCGAACGCACCAAGCGTCATGTTAATTGTATTTATTTTATTTTATTTTGGGTTTAAGATTAATTTTTAAAGTGTTTTTAAATCTCGTTCGCGACCCATGACTAGGGAGAAGGGTGGAGTGGTGAGGAGCGATGCGCTCACCATCCATCCATCCATTTTCTACCGCTTATTCCCTTTTGGGGTCACGGGGGGCGCTGGCACCTATCTCAGCTACAATCGGGCGGAAGGCGGGGTACACCCTGGACAAGTTGCCACCTCACATTTTTTTTAAATCGGAGTGATTCGCCTAATTTGGTGAAGTATCGATACCATCAAGCCAGTATCGATACGATACCAATACTCACCAAGTATCGATACTCATCATAGGTACACTTCAACTGTGAGAGACAGAATGTGAACAAAAAAATCTAGGAATTCACATTGTAGGAATTTTAAACAATTTATTTGTAAATTATGGTGGAAAATAAGTATTTGGTCACTTCAAACAAGGAAGATCTCTGGCTCTCACAGACCTGTAACTTCTTTTTTAAGAAGCTTTTCTGTCCTCCACTCGTTACCTGTATTAATGGCACTTGTTTGAACGCAATAAATGTATAAAAGACACCTGTTCACAGCCTCAAACAGTCAGACTCCAAACTCCACTATGGCCAAGACCAAAGAGCTGTCGAAGGACACCAGGAAAAGAATTGAAGACCTGCACCCGACTGGGAAGAGTGAATCTACAATAGGCAAGCAGCTTGGTGTGAAAAAAATC
This sequence comes from Nerophis ophidion, assembly GCF_033978795.1. Taxonomy (NCBI): domain Eukaryota; kingdom Metazoa; phylum Chordata; class Actinopteri; order Syngnathiformes; family Syngnathidae; genus Nerophis; species Nerophis ophidion. Next base: position 43,822,262 of record NC_084624.1, read on the forward strand.
AACTGTGGGAGCAATTATCGGAAAATATACAAGACCACTGATAATCTCCCTCGATCTGGGGCTTCACACAAGATCTCATCCCGTGGGGTCAAAGTGATCATGAAAACGTTGAACAAAAATCCTAGAACCACATATAGGGGACCGGGTGAATGACCTGCAGAGAGCTGGGACCAAAGTGACAAAAGTTACCATCAGAAACACACTACGCCGACAGGGAATCGAATCCTGCAGTGCCAGACGTGTCCTCCTGCTTAAGCCAGTGCATGTCCAGGCCCGTCTGAAGTTTGCCAGAGAGCACATGGGTGAATGTCATGTGGTCAGATGAAATCAAAATAGAACTTTTTGGTATAAACTCAACTCGTCGTGTTTGGAGGAAGAAGAATACTGAGTTGCATCCCAAGAAAACCACACCTACTGTGAAGCATGGGGGTGGAAACATCATGCTTTGGGGCTGTTTTTCTGCTAAGGGGACAGGATGATTGATCCGTGTTAAGGAAAGAATGAATGGGGCCATGTATCGTGAGATTTTCAGCCAAAACCTCCTTCCATCAGTGAGAGCTTTGAATGCTTGACCAAATACTTATTTTCCACCTTAATTTACAAATAAATTCCTACAACGTGAATTCCTGGATTTTTTTTTCACATTCTGTCTCTCACAGTTGAAGTGTACCTAAGATGAAAATTACAGACCTCTGTCATCATTTTAAGTGGGAGAACTTGCACAATCGGTGGCTGACTAAATACTTTTTTTCCCCACTGTATATGGCGGGTTTGTCTCTGTGCGATATAGAAAATGACTATATGGTGATATTGGAGTATACGTTCTCACGCAGTTGCTTTTGCCTGCAGGCATTACACTACAGGCTCTTCCCACTCCTTCTTGTCTCTCCTTCTCCCGGACAGCAAGCGCACAAACTTACACACGTCACATTCTGTCACGTCGTACGTCACACACGTATACGCCCTCGCCCAGCAGAGAGGTAGCAGCGTGGCTAACGTTAGCTGTGATGCTAGCGGAGTGTTTGCGAACGGTAATACGAGAGAAAGAAGGTGCGAATCTGGTAATAAATGAAGAAAAGATTAATTCCCAAGAAAAACAGCCGTCTGGCCGTGGTTCGGCTTCAAACGGCAATATGTCGAATAGACAACTTTAATTTGTCAAGTGTGGGGCACAAGCGTTGCTACCAAAAGTAGCATTACTGCTAATGTGTAGCATCATTTGAAAAGTCACCTGCTAATAAGTGTTTAATAAATAAAGTTTTGGTCAATTGACTGAGTTGTGATTTTCTTCTCTGCATGAAAGTTTAAAAGTAGCATATATTAATGTAGTATGAAGAAGAATGTTTTAATGTAGCCTTAGTTGTGTGGTCCTCTGTGTTTTTAAAATTTTGATTTCTATTTATTGTTTTAATTGGTTAAACCCTTTAAAATCGTTGTTAATCATATTCATTTTATATTGTTTTTATATTTATATAGTTGTGTTGTTTTTATTCAGTAATTGGTTGGAGCTAAGGGTGTAACGGTACACAAAAATTTCGGTTCGGTACATGCCTCGGTTTAGAGGTCACGGTTCGGTTCATTTTCGGTACAGTAAGAACTCAACAAAATATACATTTTTTTGGTTATTTATTTACCAAATTTGTAAACAATGGCTTTATCCTTTTAACATTGGGAACACTATAATAATTCTGCCCACGTTAATCCACATTAAACTGCCTCAAGTTGTTGCTTTGATTAAATAAAATGAAAAAAACCTTTCTTCTACATATAAAATGTTTAACATTAAACAGTTTCCACTGAAACTGTTTAATCATGCTTAATTTATTACAGCATTTGGGAAGCCTGTAGTTGACTTTTATTATGTAAATGTTGTATTTTTATCAACATGTGATAGCAGGGACCCTGCTATTCAAAACTAGGCTGCTACATTACTAATGATTCATGTAACTATAGCTGAAAAATAGTACAATTGCAATAGGAGAGACTATTCATCCCTAAACACAATGGAGTTCAATGCAATAACAGACAGACAGGGCTTTGCTGCCCCTAAAACACGCACACACACACTCACACACAGAAAAATGAGCTAACGTTACGCTAAAAGCTAATTAGCCTTCATCTCAAGCCGATACTGTGAGCGAGCTGAGCTGCAGTTTAAGTTTCTAGAAGGTCAACGGGCTCATAGTGATGTTTGTAATATTTGTGACTGGGAAGTGTTTAGTATAATTTGGGTAGAGTCCACTCCTCCCCTGCTAGACGAATATCTGTTCGACGCTAAAGCATTGACTACATCGTTCTGAAGTCTGAATACGCACTGCTGATTGGCTGTTACATCACTCTGAATACGCACTGCTGATTGGCTTTGTATGTAACCAATCAGATGGTTGTGTGGGCGGGACAATGAGGCAGAGACAGAGGCAGAAAGCAGAGCAGCTTGTGAAGACTTCTGCTTCCGAACTTGTTCGGTACGCCCGCGTGCCGAACCGAAACCCCCGTACCGAAACGGTTCGATACAAATACATGTACCGTTACACCCCTAGTTGGAGCTAAGGATAATATTTGAATATTGTTTTTAAAATTGTTGTGCAGCACTTTGGAAACATATCTGATGTTTAAATGTGCTATACGAATAAAGTGGATTGGATTATTTCGTAGTTTCAATGGTAAGTTAAATTTTAAGCATATTTCCCTTCAATTAACAACACATTTTTAGTCTAATTAGATGACAACAATGCCAAAAAAAAAAAATCTATGTACTTTGACAGTCAGAACTAATACAACCAAACACTAAATGATTCCCGAGCGCAGCCACTGCTGCTGCTCGCTGCTCCCCTCCCCTCCCAGGAGGTGAACATGGTGTGTGTGTGACTATCGCTGGGACTTTTAACTTTAACAATTTGATAACTTTTGCGTTTTGAACACACAAAATCACTCAACCCACCCATCCATCCATCCATTTTCTACCGATTGTCCCTTTTCTGGTCACGGGGGTGCTGGAGCCTATCTCAGCTCCATTCGGGCGGAAGGCGGCATACACCCTGGACAAGTCGCCCCTCATCACAGGGCCAACACTGATAGACAGACAACATTCACACTCACATTCACACACTAGGGACTATTTTTTAATGTTGCCAATCAACCTATCCCCAGGTGCATGTCTTTGGAGGTGGGAGGGGCCTATTCCCAGGTGTGTGTCTTTGGAGGTGGGAGGGGTCTATCCCCAGGTGCATGTCTTTGGAGGTGGGAGGGACCTATCCCCAGGTGCATGTCTTTGGAGGTGGGAGGGGCCTATTCCCAGGTGCATTTCTTTGATGTTAGAACATCAGTCGAGGAAAATGATTAAACTACATAAATAACATCCTGTAATTTGATTTTGATATATTTGTTTCTATCTTGATAGATTAAAAACTAACACCATTGTGTTGAATGATGAAGATTATCACATAATTTATTCAGGAAAATATCAATAACGACAAATGAAGATAGAATTCTATTAACCACAACATGTAAGTGTGGAAAAAAAGAAAATTATGATGGGATGTAAAACATATTTTGCACAGTCAGCCTTTTCATATAAAGTGATAAAGGAAAGGAATGGAAGGACCTCACAACAAAGTGTTGGAGGAAGTATTGTTCAATGAAACTGTTTCAGTGAAAGAAACAGCTGTTCAATCAAACAATCAGTGTTTACTTATATAGCCCTAAATCAGCAGTGTCTCAAAGGGCTGCACAAGTCACAACGACATCATCGGTTCAGACCCCAATGGAAGAATGAAAAACCTTGGAGGGGACCGCAGATGCATAATAGTGTGAGAGTCCAGTCCATAGAGTATCTAACATAATAGTTAGAGTCCAGTCCATAGTGGATCTAACATAATAGTTAGAGTCCAGACCATAGTGGATCCAAGATAATAGTGAGAGTCCAGTCCATAGTGGATCTAACATAATAGTTAGAGTCCAGTCCATAAAGGATCACACATAATAGTGTGAGAGTCCAGTCCATAGTGGATCTAACATAATAGTGTGAAAGTCCAGTCCATAGTGGATCCAACATAATAGTGTGAGAGTCCAGTCCTTAGAGGATCTAACAAAATAGTGTGAGAGTCCAGTCCATAGTGGATCTAACATAATAGTGAGAGTCCAGTCCATAGTGGATCTAACATAATAGTTTGAGAGTCCAACCCATAGTGAATCTAACATAATAGTGAGAGTCCAGTCCATAGTGGATCTAACATAATAGTGTGAGAGTCCTGTCCATAGTGGACCTAACATAATAGTGTGAGAGTCCAGTCAATAGTGGATCTAACATAATAGTGTGAGAGTCCAGTCCATAGTGATCTAACATAATAGTGTGAGAGTCCAGTCCTTAGAGGATCTAACATAATAGTGTGAGAGTCCAGTCCATAGTGGATCTAACATAATAGTGAGAGTCCAGTCCATAGAGAAACAAACATAATAGTGTGAGAGTCCAGTCCATAGTGGATCTAACAGAATAGTGAGAGTCCAGTCCGTAGTGGATCTAACATAATAGTGTGAGAGTCCAGTCCATAGTGGATCTAACATAATAGTGTGAGAGTCCAGTCCATAGTGGATCCAACATAATAGTGTGAGAGTCCAGTCCATAGTGATCTAACATAATAGTGAGAGTCCAGTCCATAGTAGATCTAAAATAATAGTGAGAGTCCAATCCAAAGTGGATCAAACATAATAGTGTGACAGTCCAGTCCATAGTGGATCTCACATAATAGTGTGAGAGTCCAGTCCATAGTGGATCTAACATAATATTGTGAGAGTGAAGTCCATAGTGGATCTAACGTGATAGTGAGAGTCCAGTCCATAGTGGATCTAACATTATAGTGAGAGTCCAGTCCATAGTGGATCTAACATAATAGTGTGAGAGTCCAGTCCATAGTGGATCTAACATATTAGTGAGAGTCCACAGTCCATAGTGGATCCAACATAATAGCATGAGAGTCCAGTCCGTAGTGGATCTAACATAATAGTGTGAGAGTCCAGTCCATAGAGGATCTAACATAATAGTTTGACAGTCCAACCCATAGTGAATCTAACATAATAGTGTGAGAGTCCAGTCCATAGTGGATCTAACATAATAGTGAGAGTCCAGTCCATAGAGGATCTAACGTAATAGTGGGAGTCCAGTCCATAGTGGATCTAACATAATAGTGTGAGAGTCCAGTCCATAGTGGATCTAACTTAATAGTGAGAGTCCAGTCCATAGTGCATCTAACATAATAGTGAGAGTCCAGTCCATAGTGGATCTAACATAATAGTATGAGAGTCCAGTCCATAGTGGATCTAACATAATAGTGAGAGTCCAGTCCATAGAGGATCTAACGTAATAGTGAGAGTCCAGTCCATAGTGGATCTAACATAATAGTGTGAGAGTCCAGTCCATAGTGGATCTAACTTAATAGTGAGAGTCCAGTCCATAGTGGATCTAACATAATAGTGAGAGTCCAGTCCATAGTGGATCTAACATAATAGTATGAGAGTCCAGTCCATAGTGGATCTAACATAATAGTATGAGAGTCCAGTCCATAGTGGATCTAACATAATAGTATGAGAGTCCAGTCCATAGTGGATCTAACATAATAGTATGAGAGTCCAGTCCATAGTGGGACCACCAGGAGACAATTTCAGAATGTTCTGTTTTAAAACAAAGAAACAGATCTGAAGTTGTCTTTATTTTGAAGTTATCGTGCCGTGATTTCACCAGTCCGGCCCACTTGGGAGTATATTTTCCTCCATGTGGCCCCCCATCTAAAATGAGTTTGACACCCCCTGAACTAGATGGAGACAAAGTCACCGAGCAGCATGTTTAAAACATCATTTAACAAGTGTTGGAGGAAGTATTGCTCAATGGAACCGGGCCTGTTGATTGACAGTTAGCAGGGACGGCTAACCACTGCGAGCTAAGTACTACACGACAAACTTGGCCGCTTTCACGTTGTAAAAAAATATCTGAAGTTACGTTAAACGTGGGTACAAATGGGAGTGAAAACAGAAGATTAACGGCCTGTTTAGTTTGACACGGTCTGCTTCATTTCACCTGTCAACTTTACCCTAACTGTCTTCAGCCGTTAGCTTGGACGGGCTAATGTTAGCAGTCTGCTTCCAAAGCTCACAAAGTAATAGCTTGTTTTTTTAACATAATAGTGAGTCCAGACCATAGTGGATCTAACATAATAGTGAGAGTCCAGTCCATAGTGGATCTAACATAGTAGTGTGAGAGTCAAGACCATAGTGGATATAACATAATAGTGAGAGTCTAGTCCACAGTGGATCTAACATAATAGTTTGAGAGTCCAGTCCATAGTGGATCTAACATGATAGTGAGAGTCCAGTCCATAGTGGATCTAAAATAATAGTGTGAGAGTCCAGTCCATAGTGGATCCAACATAATAGTGAGTGAGTCCAGTCCATAGTGGATCTAACATAATAGTGAGAGTCCAGACCATAGTGGATCTAACATAATAGTGAGAGTCCAGTTCATAGTGGATCGAACATGATAGTGTGAGAGTCCAGTCCATAGTGGATCTAACATAATAGTGTGAGAGTCCAGTCCATAGTGGATCTAAAATAACAGTGAGAGAGTCCAGTCCATAGTGGATCTAACATAATAGTGAGAGTCCAGTCCATAGTGGATCTAACATAATAATGAGAGTCCAGTCCATAGTGGATCTAAAATAATAGTGAGAGTCTAGTCCATAGTGGATCTAACATAATAGTGAGAGTCCAGTCCATAGTGGATCTGACATAATAGTGTGAGAGTCCAGTCCATAGTGGAACTAAAAGAACAGTGAGAAAGTCCAGTCCATAGTGGATCCAACATAATATTGTGAAAGTCCAGTCCATAGTGGATCTAACATAATAGTGTGAGAGTCCAGTCCATAATGGATCAAACATAATAGTGTGGGAGTCCAGTCCATAGTGGATCCAACATAATAGTGAGAGTCCAGTCCATAATGGATCTAACATAATAGTGTGAGAGTCCAGTCCATTGTGGGACCAGCAGGTGACAATTGTAGAATGTTATATTTTAAAACAAAGACACAAATCTAAAATGTTCTTTATTTTTAAGTTATCATGCCGTGATTTTACCAGTCCGGCCAACTTGGGAGTAGATTTTTCTCCATGTAGATTAAAAGTCGCCGGGTAGCATTTTTTAACTGTTTAACATATTTAAATCATCATTTAACATGTTTAAAACATCATTTAACAAGTGTTGGAGGAAGTATTGCTCAATGAAACCGGGCCTGTTGATTGACAGTTAGCAGGGACGGCTAACCACTGCGAGCTAATGTTAGCCGCCTGCTTCCAAAGCTCGCTAAGTAGTAGCTTGTTGTTGTTTTTTTAGGAGCCGCGGTGACAAAAGCTGGCTTCTTTCTTACCCTTTGTAGTAGGCCTTCACCCGGACTTGGTGTGAGTTCTCCCCGGCCTGGGACATGATGCTGTCCCGCAACGTCGGCATCATCACCTCAGCCCGCCGCGGTCAGCCGATGTTTCCCCGTCCGTCTCGCCTTGTGGAGAGTTGCCGTTTACCGGCGAGACGCCTGGAAGGTTCCGGGCGGAAAGTGCGAGCGATAAGCAAGGAAAACAATGAGGAGTTTGAGGCGTGTGAGCGTCAATTAAAAATGAAATGTTAAAGTCAAGAAAAAAAACTTGCGCGCTCCGGCAAACTCCCCTGCACAGGCCAAATCATGGACCAGTCCACCGACGGAATGCTTAGGGGGGTGGCGCAAAACCGGAAGCAAGAAATCCTACGTTATAAAAAAAAATGTGTATACAAGTTTGAAAATATTTAAAAGACACTTATTATTTTATTCATTCGGTCACCAGTTAGTCACACATTTGCTTATAATAGTCATTATGTAGACTTCTTATTGGCATTGCCCGGCATTCGGACCGTACCAACTGGAGCGTTGGTGATTCACGTACACATCCCTGAGCTCGGACATAAGAGACACCCTGAGGATATGTGGCGTATTCAAGTGATGCGGCTCAGAAGTAATGGCGACATTAAACTCTAGAAAAACAAAAAACATATCGTGACAGACGCAAAAGTGGGTCTGGATATTTTCAAGAAAACGTTGCAACAACTCCAAAATGATTAAATTGTTATAAACATTTCCACGGTATTTGAACACAACACTCCACCTCTAAACAACTCCCCTGCACAGGTCAAGTCATGGACCAGTCCACCGACCGAATGCTTAGGGGGGTGGCGCAAAACCAGAAGCAAGAAATTCTACGTTATAAAAAAAAATGTGTATACAAGTTTGAAAATATTTAAAACACAATCATTATTTTATTCATTCATTCACCATTTAGTCACATATTTGCTTATAATAGTCATTATGTAGACTTCTTATTGGCCATTGCCCGGCATTCGGACCGTACCAACTTGAGCGTTGGTGATTCATGTACACATCCCTGAGCTCGGACATAAGAGACACCCTGAGGATATATGGCGTATTCAAGTGATGCGGCTCAGAAGTAATAGCGACATTAAACTCTAGAAAAACAAAAAACATATCGTGACGGACGTGGGTCTGGATATTTTCAATAAAACGTTGCAACAACTCCAAAAGGATTAAAATGTTATAAAAAATTTCCACGGTACCTGAACACAACACTCCACCCCTAAACAACTCCCCTGCACAGGTCAAGTCATGGACCAGTCCACCGACCGAATGCTTAGGGGGGAGGCGCAAAACCAGAAGCAAGAAATCCTACGTTATAAAAAAAAGGTGTATACAAGTTTGAAAATATTTAAAACACAATCATTATTTTATTCATTCATTCACCATTTAGTCACATATTTGCTTATAATAGTCATTATGTAGACTTCTTATTGGCCATTGCCCGGCATTCGGACCGTACCAACCGGAGCGTTGGTGATTCACGTACACATCCCTGAGCTCGGACATAAGAGACACCCTGAGGATATGTGGCGTATTCAAGTGCTGCGGCTCAGAAGTAATAGCGACATTAAACTCTAGAAAAACAAAAAACATATCGTGACAGACGCAAAAGTGGGTCTGGATATTTTCAAGAAAACGTTGCAACAACTCCAAAAGGATTAAATTGTTATAAAAAATTTCAACGGTACCTGAACACAACACTCCACTCCTAAACAACTCCCCTGCACAGGTCAAGTCATGGACCAGTCCACCGACCGAATGCTTAGGGGGGTGGCGCAAAACCCGAAGCAAGAAATACAATTTTATTAAAAAAAAAACTTGTACACAAGTTCAAAAATATTTAAAAACACTTATTATATTCTTCATTCAGTCACCATTTAGTCGCACATTTGATAATAATAGTCATTATGTAGACTTATAATTAGCCATTGCCCGGTAATCGGACCGTACCAACCAGAGCGTTGATGATTCACGTACACATCCCTGAGCTCGGACATAACACACACCCTGAGGATATCTGGCGTATTCAAGTGCTGCGGCTCAGAAGTAATAGCGACATTAAGCTCTAGCAAAAGGGGAAAGAAAACAAAAAACATATCGTGACAGACGCAAGAGTGGGTCTGGGTATTTTCAAGAAAACGTTGCAACAACTCCAAAAGGATCAAGTTGTTTTACAAATTCCCACGGTATATGAACGCTTCACTGCCTGTGTTTAATCACAACGGGTCAAAGACTTAAGACTTATTAGTCTTAGACTTCCTTTTTAATATTGTTCAAATTTGAACCTTACAGTACAGATAAGAACGAAATTTCGTGGCATAAGCTCATGGTAGTGCAGGATAAAAGAGCAATAAGATGCAGATATAAATAAATATATTACTGTACAAATAAATATATTGCAATATGCATCCAGGCAAAAAAGTATTTAGTCAGCCACCGATTGTGCAAGTTCTCCCACTTAAAATGATGACAGAGGTCTGTAATTTTCATCATAGGTACACTTCAACTGTGAGAGACAGAATGTGGGGGGGGGAAATCCAGGAATTCACATTGTAGGAATTTTAAAGAATTTATTTGTAAATTATGCTGGAAAATAAGTATTTGGTTACTTCAAACAAGGAAGATCTCTGGCTCTCACAGACCTGTAACTTCTTCTTTAAGAAGCTTTTCTGTCCTCCACTCGTTACCTGTATTAATGGAACCTGTTTGAACTCGTTATCTGTATAAAAGACACCTGTCCACAGCCTCAAACAGTCGGACTCCAAACTCTACCATGGCCAAGACCAAAGAGCTGTCGAAGGACACCAGGAAAAGAATTGAAGACCTGCACCAGACTGGGAAGAGTGAATCTACAATAGGCAAGCAGCTTGGTGTGAAAAAATCAACTGTGGGAGCAATTATCAGAAAATGGAAGACATACAAGACCACTGATAATCTCCCTCGATCTGGGGCTCCACGCAAGATCTCATCCCGTGGGGTCAAAATGATCATGAGAATGGTGAGCAAAAATCCCAGAACCACACGGGGGGACCTGGTGAATGACCTGCAGAGAGCTGGGACCAAAGTAACAAAGGTTTACCATCAGTAACACACTACGCCGACAGGGAATCAAACCCTGCAGTGCCAGACGTGTCCCCCTGCTTAAGGGAGTGCATGTCCAGGCCCGTCTGAAGTTTGCCAGAGAGCACATGGACGATACAGGAAAGGATTGGGAGAATGTCATGTGGTCAGATGAAACCAAAATAGAACTTTTTGGTATAAACTCAATTTGTTGTGTTTGGAGGAAGAAGAGTATTGAAATGCATCCCAAGAACACCATACCTACTGTGAAGCATGGGGGTGGAAACATCATGCTTTGGGGCTGTTTTTCTGCTAAGGGGACAGGACGATTGATCCGTGTTAAGGAAAGAATGAATGGGGCCATGTATCGTGAGATTTTGAGCCAAAACCTCCTTCCATCAGTGAGAGCTTTGAAGATGAAACGTGGCTGGGTCTTCCAGCATGACAATGATCTCAAACACACCGCCCGGGCAACGAAAGAGTGGCTCCGTAGGAAGCATTTGAAAGTCCTGGAGTGGCCTAGCCAGTCCCTAGACCTCAACCCCATAGAAAATCTGTGGAGGGAGTTGAAAGTCTGTGTTGCTCGGCGACAGCCCCAAAACATCACCGCTCTCGAGAAGATCTGCATGGAGGAATGGGCCAAAATACCAGCTACTGTGTGTGCAAACCTGGTAAAGACCAACAGGACTGTCCCAGAAAATTAGAATATTGTGATTAAGTCCTTTATTTTCTGTAATGTAACTAAAAACATGAAAATGTCATACATTCTGGATTCATTACACATCAGCTGAAATATTGCAAGCCTTTTATCATTTGAATATTGCTGATTATGGCATACAGTTTAAGAAAACTCAAAAATCCTATCTCAAAAGATTAGAATATTTCCTCAGACCAAGTAAAAATAAAAAAAAGATTTATAACAGCAGGCCAATATCCTTCATGCCACGCCGTATTGATGCAGTAATCCGTGCAAAAGGATTCCCAACCAAGTACTGAGTGCATTAACTGACATTTTCAAATGTTTGATTTTGTTTTGCTGTTATAAATCTTTCTGAGGAAATATTCTAATTTTTTTGATATAGGTTTTTTTTAGTTTTTTAAAGCTGTATGCCATAATCAGCGATATTAAAATAATAAAAGGCTTGCAATATTTCAGTTGTGTAATGAATCCAGAATGTATGAAATGTTCATGTTTTTAGTTGCATTACAGAAAATAAAGGACTTAATCACAATATTCTAATTTTCTGAGACAGTCCTGTATAGCAGTGGTCCCCAACCTTTTTATATCTGCGGACCGGTCAACGCTTAATAATTTGTCCCGCGGCCGGGGGGGGTGTCCTTTTTTCTTCTTTGTCATGAAAAAGGGACGTTTTTGTCATGAAAAATTGAGTTTTTTGTGGTTGGTGCACTATTTGTAAGTGTATAATGTTTTTTTATGTTGATTTAATAAAAAAAAAACAAAAAAAACATTTTTTTTATTTTTTTTTAAATAAGTGAAGTGAAGTGAATTATATTTATATAGCGCTTTTTCTCAAGTGACTCAAAACGCTTTACATAGTGAAACCCAATATCTAAGTTACATTTAAACCAGTGTGGGTGGCACTGGGAGCAGGTGGGTAAAGTGTCTTGCCCAAGGACACAACGGCAGTGACTAGGATGGCACAAGCGGGAATCGAACCTGCAACCCTCAAGTTGCTGGCACGGCCACTCTACCAACCGAGCTAATTCTTCTGCGGCCCGGTTATTGCCAACAAAGGTAATATTACAAAGTATTGAGTTGAATTTTTGTTATTGACCAAATACTTATTTTCCACCATCATTCACAAATAAATTCTTTAAAATTCCTACAATGTGAATTTCTGGATTTTTTTTCACATTCTGTCTCTCACAGTTGAAGTGTACTCATGATGAAAATTTCAGATGTGTGTGTATATATATATATATACACTTTTATATATATATATATATATATATATGTATGAGCTACACAAGTGATTTCCTTGAGGGTTCTATAAACCTCCAGTAGAGGGCGCCCAATCGTTGTAATCTTAAAATAAGATTTATGTAGATTGTAGAACAATAAAATGGATTAGAATTGTATTGCGCTTTTCTACTTTCTTGTTACTCAAAGCGCTTTGACACTATTATCACATCCACCCTTTACATGAGATGTATCTTTCTCAAGGATTCTTCCGCATGGTCACAAGGGGAGCAAACCATTACGTTGTGGGCCAAATACTACCACCTGAGCCAATATAGTCTGATACATGTTTTGTTTTCTAATGACTATTTCATGACGTATTTCACAGCATTTAACATAACGACAAACACAAGTTAGATAAAACTTTGTTTATTTGGAACAGGCTGCACACCTTCAATTTTACAGCTGCTTGCAGCTAAGATATTTAAAATATATTTCTAAACGTTGCTAGAGTTAAATCATTCAAGTGCCAATGAGTACGTGCATGGGAAAACCCCCATCACGGAATATGTCAAAAGGTCAATGGAATGTTTGAGGTGTGCACGGACGACAAACATTAGAAAAGTCCCATGATTTAAAGTCTTGAGGACAAGGCGAGTGTGCATAGGTTTTAAGACGATGAGCAGAACAGTGTGAGATGTTGTCAGTAGCAGTGACTGACTGGCCATCCTGTTTATTGCATCCCTTTAGAAAAGACTCAAATGCTTTGTAACGACTATGAAAAATACATGCCAACATTCTAAGTTAAAAAATGTTTTTAAAAAATAGAGCGTGAGGAGTAAAATTACAGTAAAATAATAAATAATGTTCTGCACAGAAAGGAGACCTTTTTTTAATGGGAGGACTCCGAGTTAGGCGAGGAATGAAAAGAGTTGTTGTGCTCACGGTGTGCTGCCGCAGTCCAGGCGATCCTTTTCCAAAGATATGGAGCGGACCAGCTCCTCCACCCAGCGGACTTCGGAGGCCACCTGCTCGGCCAGAGACTCGTAGCGGTTTTCCAGGCGTCCGAACTTGCGCTTGAGGATGTTGGCGGCTTGCATGGCGAGCCGGGCGTCCTCCTGGCTCTTCTTGCGCTGGGCCTGCGTGCGCTGCAGCTCCTGGCGGATGCCGCTCAGGTCGCCGGAGATGGTCTGGCTCTCCTCCTTGTACCAGGCTTCCTTCTCCTCGTAGATGGAGAGCAGGGCGGCCACGTCGTCGCGACACGAGCGCTGGTTGCGCTCCAGGTCCTTCAGGCCCTCCTCGGCCGAGGCGATCTCCTCCAGCACCTGGGAGAAGCGCTCGAAGTTGACGTAGGTGTTGTTGGGCGGCATGCTGGAGTGAGACTTGATGGTGTACTCCTTCAGCCGGGTGGTCTTCAGACGCCGGCGCTCGGGCTTGTGGTCGCGCTCCTCCTGGCGCACATTGCGTCTCTTGATGACCTGCGCGGGGAGTCACAAGTTGGTGAAGGAAGCACCTTTTAGCTGCTCACAATTCAAATATGCAACAACTTGCATTCAATATCTCGATTCATCAATTCAATTACACAAAGATTATTGTGATAACATTCACCATGCGTAATTTTTTTCATTTTGAGAGGAAAACGGAAGAAAAATGGTTGCTGTATCCCAGATAATTACAATATATTACAGATAGAGATGTCTGATTATGGCTTTTTTGCAGATATACGATATTGTCCAACTCTTAAATACCGATTCCGATATATACAGTCGTGGAATTGACACATTTTAATGCCTAATTTTGTTGTGATGCCCCGCTGGTTGCATTAAACAATGTAACAAGGTTTTTTCCAAAATAAATCAACTCAAGTTATGGAAAAAAATGCCAACATGGCACTGCCATATTTATTATTGAAGTCACAAAGTGCACTATTTTTTTTTAACATGCCTCAAAACAGCAGCTTGGAAGTTGGGACATGCTCTCCCTGAGAGAGCATGAGGAGGTTGAGGTGGGCGGTGTTGGGGTATATATATTGTAGCATCCCGGAAGAGTTAGTGCTGCAAGGGGTTCTGCGTATTTGTCCTGTTGTGTTTATGTTGTGTTACGGTGCAGATGTTCTCCCGAAATGTGATTGTCATTTTTGTTTGGTGTGGGTTCAGAGTGTGGCGCATATTAGTAACAGTGTTAAAGTTATTTATACGGCCACCTTCAGTGTGACCTGTATGGCTGTTGACAAAGTATGCCTTGCATTCACTTGTGTGTGTGAAAAGCCGTAAAAATTATGTGACTGGGCCGGCAGGCAAAGGCAGTGCCTTTAAGGTTTATTGGAGCTCTGTACTTCTCCCTACTTTTGTGTACACAGCGGCGTTTTAAAAAGTCATACATTATACTTTTTGAAACCGATAATGATAATTTCCGATATCACATTTTAAAGCATTTATTGGCTGACAATATCGATAATAATATTGATAATATCGGCAGTCCGATATTATCAGACATCTCTAATTACAACATATTATAATTTTTGTATAAATCATGTTTTTAATCATTTTGATTCATCAGACATGTGTTTCCAGTAGTTTGTCAGATAAAAACAATACTAAAATATAACACTGATGTCCTTATCTGCAGAAAAATAACTATACATCTTTAAATTATTTGTGTACAAAATCACTTCATTATGCATGGTTATTTATTCAAAAAATATTATAAATATGCATCCGTTCAAAATAAAACTCTTTTAAGACACATCAACACTAAAAATATAGTAATAATAAACATTAATCCTTGCAGAATTTTTTTTTGATTGCTGTGGCCTAAAACGGCTGAATTCTTGGCAAATTTTTGAGTACCAAAATTGCAATAGTTTGAATTTTGAGGCTTATTTTATTATTAATAGTTTTATAAATGTATCAATATTTTCAGTGTTTCTTGTAACCTTAATCTAAAAAAAAACATGGGATTCCAACAAAAAATTGAAAAAAAATACTGTATTGATGTTGCACTAATTTTTATACTACAGACTTAAAGTAGACACGAGATGGCAATAAAAGCACATACTCAGAACTAGGGATACATCCATCCATCCATTTTCTACCAATTGTCCTTCTCAGGGCAGGGTCGCGGGGAGGCTGGAGCCTATCCCAGCTGCATACGGGCGGAAGGCAGGGTACACCCTGGACAAGTGGCTACCTCATCACAGGGCCAACACAGATAGACAGACAACATTCACACTCACATTTACACACTAGAGAAAATTTAGCGTTGCCAATCAACCTATCCCCAGGTGCATGTCTTTGGAGGTGGGAGGGGCCTATCCCCAGGTGCATGTCTTTTGGAGGTGGGAGTACTTGAAGAGAACCCCCCCAGTCATGGAGTGAACATGCAAACTCCACACACAAAGACCACTGATGTTAAAGGGCAACTGCACTTTTTCGGGAATTTTGCAAATCGTTTACAATCATTATGGAACAAAAACACACGTGTCTGCTTTTTTTTTTTTACGATTTTAAACATGATAAATAAAGCTTGAAAGATGTCACTGTTGTAGCCTTCAAAACCCTTCATAACAATGTGTAATATGTACTATATACACATAGCGTATTTTTCGGACTATAAGTCGCAGTTTTTTTCATAGTTTGGCCGGGGGTGCGACTTATACTCGGGAGCGACTT
This sequence comes from Nerophis ophidion, assembly GCF_033978795.1. Lineage (NCBI taxonomy): Eukaryota > Metazoa > Chordata > Actinopteri > Syngnathiformes > Syngnathidae > Nerophis > Nerophis ophidion. The sequence continues at coordinate 43,838,359 of NC_084624.1, forward strand.
ATGTGTGAAATTATTAACACATTACCGTAAAGTATACAATAATATTATTTATCTCATTCACGTAAGAGAGTGGACGTATAAGATTTCATGGGATTTATGGATTAGGAGTGAGAGATAGTTTGGTAAAGGTATAGCATGTTCTATATGTTATAGTTATTTGAATGACTCTTACCATAATATGTTAGGTTAACATAGCAGTTGGTTATTTATGCCTCATATAACGTACACTTATTCAGCCTGTTGTTCACTATTCTTTATTTATTTTAAATTGCCTTTCAAATGTCTATTCTTGGTGTTGGGTTTTATCAAATAAATTTCCCCCAAAAATGCCACTTATATATGTTTTTTCCCTTCTTTATTATGCATTTTCGGCCGGTGCGACTTATATTCCGAAAAATACGGTAATAAGAAAATGAAGCACCTTTATCCATGGATGCTGAAGACTGTCATCGATGGTCATTCTCTTCCTGCGACAAAGGAGTCAGTCAGAACAAGGCAGAGTGGTTCATCATCTTTACATTCAAAGTCCTACTTGGGGTCTTTGACCAGCAGGCGTCGTATGAAGTCCTTGGCGAGCTCGCTGGTGTTGCTGAAGTACTCCTCGTCAAAGTCGTAGTTGACGGCCGAGATGTTGGTGAGGGTCTCCTGCTTGGTTTCGCCGAGAAATGGCGAGGCGCCGCTCAACCTGACGCGGGGACAAGACCTCTTTAGACAGGGATGGAGAGCGAGTTTGAGGTGCGAGGAGACTTACAGGATGTATGTAATGACCCCGATGCTCCTGCAGAGAAGATAGCAGAATGCATAAGCTCAAACGAGCGCTTAAACACGGCCCTCACAAAGTAATAGAGAAGGATTGCGTCTCACCACATGTCGGCCTCCAGACCCAGCGGCTCATAGTTGACTATTTCTGGAGCTGCAAGGCACGCAGAATGTGAAGCAGATGTGGAGATCACGACCACAAAATCACACAGTCAGCGAGAAACAGGACATGAGGGGAGAAGGAGTGCTCACCTACGAACTCTGGCGTTCCGAAAATGTTTTTGAACTCGTTCCCCGCTTTGATCTGATGAGCGATCCCAAAATCGATCAGCTTTATCCTGGGATTAGGGACATTCTTGTCCAGCAGCATGATATTCTCAGGCTGCAAGGCGATAAATAGGAAATACATTCCACATTAGAGACAGGCTCTTTTTAACACTTGAATGATGAATAAGGGTGCCTGAAAACATGGAAAAGGACATACATCGCTTAATGACCACATGGTTATTGAGAGAGATGTCCGATAATGGCTTTTTTGCAGATATCCGATATTGTCCAACAATTAATTACCGATACTGATATCAACCGATACTGATATATACAGTGGTGGAATTAACACATTATTATGCCTAATTTTGTTGTGATGCCCCGCTGGATGCATTAAACAATGTAACAAGGTTTTCCAAAATAAATCAACTCAAGTTATGCAAAAAAATGCCAACATGGCGCTGCCATATTTATTATTGAAGTCACAAAGTGCATTATTTGTTTTTAACATGCCTCAAAACAGCAGCTTGGAATTTGGGAAATGAGCATGAGGATGTTGAGGTGGGCAGGGTTGAAGTGGAGATAGCGGGGGTGGATATTGTAGCGTCCTGGAAGAGTTAGTGCTGCAAGGGGTTCTGGGTATTTGTCCTGTTGTGTTTATGTTGTGTTATGGTGCGGATGTTCTCCCGAAAAAAGTGTCATTCTCGTTTAGTGTGGGTTCACAGTGTGGCGCATATTTGTAACAGTGTTAAAGTTGTTTATACGGCCACCCTCAGCGTGACCTGTATGGCTGTGGACCAAGTATGCCTTGCATTCACTTGTGTGTGTGAAAAGCCGTAGATATTATGTGACTGGGCCGGCATGCAAAGGCAGTGCCTTTAAGTTTTATTGGCGCTCTGTACTTCTCCCTACACAGCGGAGTTTTAAATAGTCATAAATTTTACTTTTTGAAACAGATACCGATAATTTCCGATATTACATTTTAAAGCATTTATCCGCCGATAATATCGTCAGTCCGATATCATCGGACATATCTAATTACCGTATTTTTCGGACTAAAGGTCGCAGTTTTTTTCATAGTTTGGCCGAGGGTGCGACTTATGTGTGAAATTATTAACACATTACCGAAAATATCAAACAATATTATTTCGCTCATTCACGTAAGAGACCACACATTAGCAATTAGGAGTGACAGATTGTTTGGTAAAGGTATAGCATGTTCTATATGTTATAGTTATTTGAATGACTCTTACCATAATATGTTAGGTTAACATAGCAGTTGGTTATTTATGCCTCATATAACGTACACTTATTCAGCCTGTTGTTCACTATTCTTTATTTATTTTGAATTGCTTTTCAAATGTCTATTCTTGGTGTTGGATTTTTATAAAAATTAATTTCCCCAAAAAATGCGACTTATACTCCAGTGCAACTTCTATATGTTTTTTTTCCTTCTTTGTTATGCCTTTTCGGCAGGTGCGACTTATACTCCGGAGCGACTTATACTCCGAAGAATACGGTACACTATTAATCATGTCCACACTTAGATGAATCATATATTTTATTTTGACCGTACAAGCTCCTCTACCTTAACCGCTATACGGCCAGTGATCAGCTCAATGAAAACATCAGTAAAAAAATGAGCAAGGAGACTCCGACTGGTGTGCTTGCTGGCAAATGTCCGCCCAAAATACACACTGAAAGAACTTTAGATAAAACTATTAACACGTTTTGTGCAAATAATGACATGAATTCAAGTAAAACATTTTAAAATGTTTCTGAATGACATTCTGAAAATATAACTGAATTTGTGTACACATATTGGAGTCTTTTCTTAAACCAATTTCAATTATGCAATCAAATAATCACCTGTGATTGATTAAGATTAATACCAACTCTAAAATGTGATTAATGTGATTAAAAAATACATAATTTCAGCCCTGTTTGAAATATATATTTGCATTTGTACACTCTTGGCTCCAAAAAGTACAATTTCCTCTGTGTGCAGGCACACACTTTATTGTGTTACAAATAGTTTATACCAGGGGTGTCCAAAGTGCGGCCTGGGGCCATTTGCAAAATTGATAGTATTGCAAAAATAAAAAAATAAAACATTTTTAAAAATTGCAAAATTGATAGTATTGCAAAAATAAAAATAAAAACATTTTAAAAAACTGAAATGAGGTGAAATCTAATGAGAAAAAGTGGCAAAGTTGACACAAAGCTGTCATGCAGGCAGTTTTATTGTCTATATTTTTTTTTCCATTGCTCAAAAAAAAAAAAAGGACTAAAAAATCTGTTGTAATGAATTATTACTTAAAAATTATCACTTAAAAATATTTTATTTGGAATAAATATTGCATATGTTGTGTGGTTGCCATATAAAAACATCAACGTTTTGAAAAAAGAGCATAAAACAAACAAAATAATAGTTCAAACTTAAAATTGACGGATATATCGGAAGTTGATCTTGAAATTTAAGTGTTGAAAGTTAAAAAAAAAAAAAAAAAATGTATCACTTTATGAGTGGGGAACCTTTCAAATCTCAAATATATTTTGTAGGATTTTACTGAGTACCATGTTCTTATGTTTTTATGTGTCATTATGAATTTGCACTAAATTAGATTGCTTGCAATTTTGTTGTACAATGTACAATAAAGATATATTCTGTTCTATTCCATGTGCACAATATGTATTATTTTCTTATTTTTGTTGTTTTAATTTGTAGCTGTATGTAGAAATGGCTCTGCTGAAGTGGCAGCAGGATGCATCAGATCTGTGCTTTTTTTTACTGTCTTTTATGTAGTTGTGTTGTTTGATGCTTCTGTAAATTTACTTTTTTGTGCCCTTCTTGTGTCTGCACTGAAATCACATAATTTCCCCATTGTCGCATAAATTAAAGTCCATTTGATCCTACAGGTCAGGAGTGTCAAACTCAAATACAGAGTGGGACAAAATTTTAAACGGAACAAAGCCGCAGGCCAAGGTTGAACAAATTAACCTTTTAATAGGGACCCAAACAAGTTTTGCAATGAATATTGAACACGCAAGGCTTATATAACTTTAGTGACATGCAAAATCCAGTTTCAAATAATAATAATAATAATTTAAAAATATCAATGGCATATCAAATGAAATTTAAATACAATTTAAATCAAAATGTTATGCCTTTTTTTCTATTTGGAATCTTCTGAGGTAAATATCAAATTTTTTCCACAGGCTAATAATACATTTGAAAAAAAAACCAACAATAATGAATGAACCAAACTTTCAAGCCTTGAAGTAGCAAGAGAAAATGCATGAATAAAACGTTAATTATTGGTCAGTTAGCTGGAAGTTTCCCCGAAGAGTTAGTGCTGCAAGGGGTTCTGGGTATTTGTTCTGTTGTATTACGGTGCGGACGTTCACCCAAAATGTGTTTGTCATTCTTGTTTAGTGTGGGTTCACAGTGTGGCGCATATTTGTAACAGTGCTAAAGTTGTTTATACGGCCACCCTCAGTGTGACCTGTAGGGCTGTTCACCAAGTATGCCTTGCATTCACTTGTGCGTGCGTGCGTGTGTGTGTGTGTGTGTGTGTGTGTGTGTGTGTGTGTGTGTGTGTAAAAGCCACAAATATTATGTGACACGCTGTTAGTATGGACGAAAAGCGTACGTGACGACAGGTTGTAGAGAACGCTAAAGGCAGTGCCTTAAATGCCTGCCCCCAATATAGTTGTCCAGGTGGAAATCGGTAGAAATTCGGGAGAATGGTTTCCCCGGGAGATTTTCGGGAGGGGCACTGAACTTCGGGAGTCTACCGGGAAAATTAGGAGGGTTGGCAAGTATGAGTATTAGCGGTGAATGTGGTGTTACAGCGGCACAGACGCTGTATAACACTGGCGAGCCAGCTCTAATGCTAAATTGATATTGCCTCAAGGGCCAAATTAAATTACACGGCGGGCCAGATTTGGCCCGCGGGCCAGAGTTTGACACCCATGCTATAGGTTGATTGGCAACACTAAATTGGCCCTAGTGTGTGAATGTGAGTGTGAATGTTGTCTGTCTATCTGTGTTGGCACTGCAATGAGGTGGCGACTTGTCCAGGGTGTACCCCGACTTCCGCCCGATTGTAGCTGAGATAGGCACCAGCGCCCCCCGCCACCGCATGGGAATAAGCGATAGAAAATGGATGGATGGCATTTGATCCTATCTCCGATGTAAATTAGCATTGCGCAGGCGCATTTTGAAAAATGGAGCCTCACAGTCAGTCCACTACTAAAACGCCTGTTTGCCCATCAAGTACTTAGGTCTGTGCTGAGTCTGCAGCCGGACTTGACGTCACGTGCAACAAAGGTATCCGATTATGGCATCTTTAAAATTTACGCAAGTCGGTAGAGAGTTTCATTGACACCTATAAAAGTACCGTGGTACCCATACCTTTGAAAAGTACATATGCATGATGGATAAATTAACATTTAACATTACATTTACCCTTTTGTGGGCAAAGACAGCGATGAGCAGGGAAAGTGGAGCAACGCAGACGCCACCTTTGTTTTTTCTTGATTTCCATACTGTTTCTCAATTTCTTTATCAAAGGGCTTTGGTAATCGCAACTTTCTTTGGCCCCTGCAAGATTTTTATTTATTTTTTTCATTTCTATTTATCTCCTTCATTGATGTGCATTTTTGATCAATATACAATAAACTTTAGCAACAAAACGCATATTTACACACCTCCGTAAACTTGAGAAGGAACAGGATGAAGAAAATCTTATATTTCCTGCTCCCTTCAACATAATAAGTAGTTAATGGATAGCCCAGATTCGCAAGCATATAAACCAAACAAAAACATCCAAATATAATGAAAACAAACAAAAAACACACAAAAAAAAACAACAAGTGCAAAAACTTCATGAAGTACAAACCGAACAATAAATAATATACACCTCACGGGATGATACAAAACAAATACAAAACCAGACAAAAATAAGTAAAAAAATAAGTATAAAGCAAAATGTAAACACTTACAGCTGTCCATATGATCTTATTGTTCTGTCTTTATATGTTTTTTTCAGTTGGAATATAATTCTACAATCTTTTATCTCATTGTAAAGAGAATTCCATAGTTGAAACCCCATCACTGGTATACACATTTGTTTTAAAGTTGTCCTTGAATACTGATGTTGGAAATGACCTTTTCTTCTATGCTCTTCATTCTCAGAAGTGATGACAAACATTTTTTGTAAATTTGCTGATAATGTTTGACTTTTAGCCTTAAAAATAACACATCATGTCTGTAACTTTACTAGCTCCTTTAGTTTCAATAAACTAGAATTAATAAATAGTATGCGAGCCTGTTCTAGATAATCTGCTTTATGAATAATCCTTATAGCTCTTTTCTGTAGTTGATACAATGTCTTAATGTTACTCTTATGTGTTCCCCCACACTTCCACACAGTAGCTGATATATGGCAATATAAGTGAACAAAGCAATATACTGTACGCATTGCCCTATAATCTAACACATATTTTACCTTATTTAATATATAAAAACTCTTAGACATCTTTTTCCGTACATGTGCAATATGATTATTGTGCAACTGTACTCAATAAACAAACGAGACGGAGCCACCAACTGCATGGATTCTTTCTTTGGGTGGTCGATCCCACACAATGATTAGCAGGCAGACTGACTATACACGCAAAGTTTGGCCATATGATCACAAGGACGGTATACAAAAACCGGGGCGAAATTTTATACAAAAAGTGGGGCGTACCACTGTACTTAATAATTAAAGGGGAACATTATCACCAAACCTATGCAAGCGTCAATATATACCTTGATGTTGCAGAAAAAAGACCATGTATTTTTTTAACCGATTTCCGAACTCTAAATGGGTGAATTTTGGCAAATTAAACGCCTTTCTGTTTATCGGTCTTTTAGCGATGACGTCAGAACGTGACGTCACCGAGGTAATACAGCCGCCATTTTCATTTTCAACACATTACAAACACCGGGTCTCAGCTCTGTTATTTTCCGTTTTTTCGACTATTTTTTGGAACCTTGGAGACATCATGCCTCGTCGGTGTGTTGTCGGAGGGTGTAACAACACTAACAGGGAGGGATTCAAGTTGCACCACTGGCAAGAAATCTTCCGCCAGACCCCCATAGAATGTGCCAGAGTGTCTCCACATTTTACCGGCGATGCTAAGACAGACATAGCACAGAGATGTATGGATAACCTGCAGATGCATTTGCAATGATTAAGTCAACAAAATCACAAAGGTGAGTTTTGTTGATGTTGTTGACTTATGTGCTAATCAGACATATTTAGTCACGGCATGACTGCCAGCTAATCGATGCTAACATGCTACGCTAATCGATGCTAACATGCTATTTACGCTAGCTGTATGTACATTTGAAACTAGACACCCACATTTAATGCGAAACAAACACTTACCAACCGACGGATTTAAGTTACTCCAGTGTCACAAGATGCGAAAGTCCTGATCGTTTGGTCCGCACATTTTACCGGCGACGCTAATAAGGCAGCCACGCTATGGGCCACTTCATTAGGTAGACCCATGCTATGGCCGAATAGCGTCAATAGCTATTCGCTCAACAGCTTCAGTTTCTTCTTCAATTTCGTTTCCGCTATCTGCCTCCATACTCCGACCATCTGTTTCAATACATGCATAATCTGTTGAATCGCTTAAGCCGCTGAAATCCGAGTCTGAATCCGAGCTAATGTCGCTATATCTTGCTGTGGTAACCGCCATGTTGTTTGTATTGGCAGCACTGTATGACGTCACAGGGAACTGGACAGTCGCATCGCAAATAGCGAAAATCAAGAACTATAAAGCTTTTTTAGGGATATACCGGGAGGTGTAAAATTTTGAAAAAAACTTCGAAAAATAAAACAAGCCACTGGGAACTGATTTATATTGTTTTTAACCTTTTTGAAATTTTGATAATGTTCCCCTTTAAAGTAAGCAAAATATTAGGAAGCACAATTATAAACAAGTGAAATGAATCTCATTGGATCGTGTATGGAAAAAGAAATGTGAAAACTAACCTTGAGGTCAAAGTGAGCGATGCGCTTGGAGTGGAGATAGTGCACGCCGTCCAGGATCTGCTTAAGGAACTGTGTGGCCTCCTCCTCAGTCAGCGACTCTTTCTCGGCCAGGAAATCAAAGAGCTCACCGCCGGACACCAGCTCCAGGATGAGGATGACGTCGGTCTTGTTTTCGAAGATGTCGTGCAGCGTGATGATGTTGCTGTGCTGGATCTCGCGCAGGATGTTCACCTCGCGCTCGATCTCCTCGCGGCTCACGCCCCGCCGGCTGGACGACAGGCGGCGCTTCTTGATGAACTTCGCTGCGTAGCCCACGCCTGAGCTTTTCTCTTTGCACTTGCGCACAATTGCAAACTGCCCACTGGGGAAAAGACACAACCACACAAAAAGGACGTTCACACATTTCAAAATGAAGTTTACTCAATTCCAATTGTAAAATGTGACTTAAACTTTTTCAGACAAAAATATATTGAGACTTTGGCTTTTTTTGATTGTGCCACCATGGTACAAAAAAGAAAAGTGTCGGGATAAATGATTGAATTTAAGAATGTATGGCCTGGGGCTGGGCGTTAACCTTTTCAATCTGGCCCGCCGGACATTCCCAAACAATTGTTTTAGATTTTTAAGAAGTAAAGGGTAGCTGCAATTATGATGTGCACTCATGTTTTCAAAAGAACGCAAGTCTTCAACTATACTAAGTATTTCAATGGTTGGAATCTAGGCTTTTGCATGATATACTCGTTACTATGGTCATCTAATTAGTTACTATAGTAATCTAATTAGTTACTATGGTAATGTAAGTCACAGCAGCTCAGACGAGGCACCAAGCAGTGTGGGTGGGGGGCGTTTCCACGGAGTGTTTTCAGCGCGGCCAGCCTGAAATTCTGGTGACAGACGTGGAAGGAGATTTTTACAACAAAGTTCTAAAGCTTAGTGATATATCAGATTGTAGATGGGTTTTTTTTTACCCTGCGTATTCATATTTCATTGTGTTTGTTGCATTTTTGTTTGATTTTGCTTAAATGTAAAATATGTAGATCGAGAGGGAGTGTGACGTTCATATGTTGTCAATATTCAGTGTTTTATTGTTCATAGTTAATATTGTAAATCACACATTCTTTATTTTCATGTACATTCTGGGTGTTTCGTTCATTCATCCTTCCATTATCTACCGCTTGTCCCTTTCAGGGTCGCGGGGTGTCACTGTAGTCCATCCCAGCTCCATTCGGGCGGAAGGCGGGATACACCCTGGACAAGCCGCCACCTCATCACAGGGCCAACACAGATAGACAGACCACATTCACACAACAGGGCCAATTTAGTCTTGCCAATCAGTCAGTAAAAAAAATTAAATGCTATTCCGTTTTTTAAGGCGGTCTGTCATAACGTTTTTAGCATTCAGACATTATTGTGAGGTTTCGTATTAGTGTTCCTAAAAATAGATATACTGGAGGTTCCCAGACACATAAGTTTCTCTCTCTAAATATTAACTAATTCTAGTGTGTGATAGAATAGAATAGAATGAACTTTATTGTCATTATATTTGCATATGTGAATTAGTGAATTATATTTATATAGTGCTTTTCTCAAGCAACTCAAAGCGCTTTACATCATGAAACCCAATATCTAAGTAACATGTTTTTTTAACCAGTGTGGGTGGCACTGGGAGCAGGCGGGTAAAGTGTCTTGCCCAAGGACACAACAGCAGTGAGGGTATAAATATAACAAGATTAAGGACTCCAACTTAAGGTGCGATAAGGGAAAACATTTTTTTTGAATAAAATTAAATCACATAAGTAATAAAGATAAAAAAATAAGAATTAAAATAAACAAACTACTATCCAATAAAAACAATAAGCAATCCTGTACATTATAGATAGATAGATAGATAGTACTTTATTGATTCCTTCAGGAGAGTTCCTTTAGGAAAATTAAAATTCCAGCAGCAGTGTACAGAGTTGAGATCAATTTAAATAAAAGTAAAAAGTAAATAATGGGGGTTTAAATGGAAACAAAATAGAGAAATATTACAATAAGAATAAAAACTAAAAAACAACAATGGGAATAACAATATAATAGTAAAATAAGAATATAACAAGACAATGTAGGCAGTAGTGACCATGTTATGAAAACGTATTGCACTGTTAATGTTTTGCATCCCCTGTCCTCCTAGTACCCCCCGCCCCCCGCCCCAGAGAGGAGTTGTACAGTCTAATGGCGTGTGGGACAAAGGAGTTTTTGAGTCTATTAGTCCTGCACTTGGGATGAAGCAGTCTAGAACTGAACAGGCTCCTCTGGCTACTGATAACACTATGCAGAGGGTGACTGGCATCATCCAGGATGTTATACAAAATACTATACACTACACAGAACAAAACAAGAGTACTGTATTTTTTGGAATATAAATCGCTCCGGAGTATAAATCGCACCGGCCGAAAATGCATAATAAAGAAGGAAAAAACATATATAAGTTGCACTGGAGTATAAGTCGCATTTTTGGGGGAACGTATTTGATAAAATCCAACACCAAGAATAGAAATTTGAAAGGCAATTTAAAATAAATAAAGAATAGTGAACAACAGGCTGAATAAGTGTACGTTATATGAGGCATAAATAACCAACTGAGAAGGTGCCTGCTATGTTAACCTAACATATTATGGTAAGAGTCATTCAAATAACTATAACATATAGAACATGCTATACCTTTACCAAACAATCTGTCACTACTAATCAATAAATCCCATGAACTCTTCTTCCTCGATGTCGCTTCTAAACAACTCTGCCAACTCCAAAGGTATGCGCCGCTTCCTCTTGTTGTTTTCTGCTACATATTTCACTACGTCCAGCTTGTAATCTGCAGTACATGATTTCCTTTTCGGTGCCATTTTTGTTCAGCCCTTCTCAGTTTTTATAAGTTACTGCCAATGATGAAATGATCCATTTTAATAGCTACGGCAGTAGCATATAGCAGTGGTTCTCAACCTTTTTTCAGTGATGAACCCCCTGTGAACATTTTTTGAATTCAAGTACCCCCTAATCAGAGTAGAGCATTTTTGGTTAAATCAGTTTCTGATTTATTAAAATGTATAACAGTGCAAAATATTGCTCATTCGTAGTGGTCTTTCTTGAACTATTTAGAAAAAAAGATACAAAAACTTGTTGAAAAATAAACAAGTGATTCAATTATAAATAAAGATTTCTACACATAGAAGTAATCATCAACTTAAAGTGCCCTCTTTGGGGATTGTAATAGAGATCCATCTGGATTCATGAACTTCATTCTAAACATTTCTTCACAAAAAAAAGGAAATCTTTAACATCAATATTTATGGAACATGTCCACAAAAAATCTAGCTGTCAACACTGAATATTGCATTGTTGCATTTCTTTTCACAGTTTATGAACTTACATTCATATTTTGTTGAAGTATTATTCAACAAATATATTTATAAAGGATTTTTGAATTGTTGCTATTTTTAGAATATTTTTTTAAAAATTTCACGTACCCCTTGGCATACCTTCAAGTACCCCCATTTGAGAACCACTGGCATATAGCATATAGCAGTTAGAATTCCATGACCCACAATGCACTTCTGCCATGACCCTCCCCCGCCAAATTCTTATTGGTTGACGTGTGTGTGACGATTGATGACATTTTCTTCGTCTCTTCCGCAAATGAGATAAATAATATTACTTGATATTTTACGGTAATGTGTTAATAATTTCACACATAAGTCGATCCGGAGTATAAGTCGCACCCCCGGCCAAACTATGACTTATAGTCCGAAAAATACGATACTGAAGTAATAAAGTAATGACAATCAGTGTCGGACGTATTGCACTAGAAGGGTAATATTGCACAGTATGGTCTTGGGGTAGGATATTGTATAGGGGTGAATCATTTATAATAAGTTTGAGTTCAGGATGGTGACAACTGTGGGAAAGAAGCTGTCTGTTCTGGCTCTGATGCACCTGTAGAGCCTCCCCGATGGTAGCAGGTCGAACAGGTGGAACACCAGATGTTGGGTGGTTCTTACGGGGTTTACTGTAGCATTCCCTCAGCCAAAGAGTGCTGGTTGGCCAGGTGGGGCACCCGTGAGCCGAGGCACCCCTGTGTTATCCTTTAATCATTTTATCTTTTGTACTTTTCACGGGCCTGTGACTTACAAACCCCGTTTCCATATAAGTTGGGAAATTGTGTTAGATGTAAATATAAACGGAATACAATGATTTGCAAATCATTTTCAAGCCATATTCAGTTGAATATGCTACAAAGACAACATATTTGATGTTCAAACTTTTAGAGAAATATTACAATAAGAATAAAAAATAAAAAGCAACAATGGGAATAAAAATATAACAGTAAAATAAGAATATAACAAGAGAAACTAGGCAGTAATGACCATGTTATGAAAACGTATTGCACTGTTATTGTTTTGCATCCCCTGTCATCCTTGTACCCCCTGCCCCCCGCCCCAGAGAGGAGTTGTACAGTCTAATGGCGTGTGGGACAAAGGAGTTTTTTTAGTCTATTAGTCCTGCACTTGGGATGAAGCAGTCTAGCACTGAACAGGCTCCTCTGTTCATATGTTGTCATCCAAGCAACGTTAGTTATCATGGACGCCCCGGCTTATTTCAGCAAGACAACGCCAAGCAACGTGTTATAACAGCGTGGTTTCGTAGTAAAAGAGTGCGGGTACTTTCCTGGCCCGCCTGCAGTTCAGACCTGTCTCCCATCGAAAATGTGTGGCGCATTATGAAGCGTAAAATACGACAGCGGAGACCCCGAACTGTTGAACGACTGAAGCTCTACATAAAACAAGAATGGGAAAGAATTCCACTTTCAAAGCTTCAACAATTAGTTTCCTCAGTTCCCAAACGTTTATTGAGTGTTGTTAAAAGAAAAGGTGATGTAACACAGTGGTGAACATGCCCTTTCCCAACTACTTTGGCATGTGTTGCAGCCATGAAATTATAAGTTAATAATATTTGCAAAAAAAGAATAAAGTTTATGAGTTTGAACATAAAATATCTTGTCTTCGTAGTGCATTCAACTGAATATGGGTTGAAAAGGATTTGCAAATCATTGTATTCTGTTTATATTTACATTTAACACTAGGGATGCACCGATTAATCGGTAACCGAATATATTCGTCCGAATATGGCAAAAAAAGCCACATTCGGCCTTCGGTGGAATGAGTTAAAAACAAGGCCGAATAGTGGCGTGTGACGCAAGTTTTTGACGCGGTGACGCAATCAACCAACGTGCAGTGACGTGGTGACGTTGGGATATGTTGTTTACCTGTATAAGTGTATGAGGTTACAAGCACACACTTACTGAGATTTAGTGGGGCCTCTGTTTACATTATTAGCCTGTTGTGTAGGCTACCTGTATAAGAGTAAGAGGTTACAAGCACACACTTAATTGAGATTTACTTGAGCCTTCTGTTTACATTATTAGCCTGTTGTGTAGGCTACCTGTATAAGTGTATGAGGTTACAAGCACACACTTAATTGAGATTTACTTAAGCCTTCTGTTTACATTATTAGCTGTGGCTAAGCAGACTTTTGCCAAAAGGACAATAATTCATTTGTTGTGGGTTTATCCACTTTAATGCACTTTAGTTTTTTTCGGAATGCATGTTTTGTTTGAAGGCCTAATATAAATGAAAAACTGTGCTTTTTTTGAAAAGCAAAGACTACTGGAATATTAAAAAAATGTCAATATTCAATAAAAAAATACTTTATTTGAAAAACATGTCTAAATATTTTTTCTAGGCTATTTATGCAATATTATTTTGGGGGGGAAAAACTGCATTCTTTATTCGGTATTCGGCCTTTGGCCAAGCGTTTAAATTTTATTCGGCTTCGGCCACAAATTTTCATTTCGGTGCATCCCTATTTAACACAATTTCCCAACTCATATGGAAACGGGGTTTGTATGTCGGGAGATAAATGTCAGCCCTTACACAACAATAGAATAAGCAT
>NC_084624.1:43857427-43877427 GCF_033978795.1 Nerophis ophidion
AAGCCGCCAGGTCCTTTTTAATGCGTGCTCAGATACGCCTCAAAGTGTGACGTCATGTAATGGGCGTGTCTTCAGGACAGCTGGTCTTGGCGACGCAGGCGTGAGTTGGACGGTTTGGTTGGTCGTGTGGCAACAACAACAACAACAACAACAACAGCAGCAGCAGCAAGAAGGACGGAGGCCGGCATCGAGATGAAGGTCCCCGGCCTTGGCGCACTGATCTGGGCCGCTCTGGTCAGCCACAAGGTGGGAGACACACTCACACCGACAAAATGCCTTGGTGGGCTATTTTGTCGATGATGAACGTTTTTTGTTTTTCCTCTACGGTGTTTTCCATCTAATGGGGGAAAAAATCCGTGCCATTTATTCGTAGGTGAACGTCCAAGTAAACGGAGGACACATTAGCATCGTTAGCATCATCTTCACGGTTTAAATGGCTGGAATGCTAACACGTTAGCATGGAATGCTAACACATTAGCATGGAACAACATTGGCTTTTCGTCGCTTGCTAGCTCCTAGCATCCTAGCTACTGCGTTGTTAATTTACCACTTTTTTTTTTTTTTTACCTCGTGTGTGTTATTTAGATATATAACGCCGTTTTGGTCAGTAATGTTGGCTAAAAATGTCAAAACGTTGTTTTAGAAGGAGTCCATGAGTGCCATAGCTAACTATAGTGCCATGCTTGATTCGGGCGATAATGTTGCCCTGCGATGAGGTGGCGACTTGTCCAGGGTGTAACCCGCCTTCCACCTTATTGTAGCGGATATAGGCGCAAGCGCCCCCCGCGACCACTAAAGGGAATAAGCGGTAGAAAATGGATGGATGCTGACCAGGGTTCTCAAACTCGATTTAGCTGGGGGCCACTGGATGCAGTGTCTGGGTGAGACTGGGTCGCAAGAAAATATTTCTTAAAAAATACATTTTTAAATGTCCTTATTTTTATTTTCAACACACAACATCAAAACATAAACGAACAAAATGAGAATTAAGTAAATAAATCAGTCATAAGCAATAACAATAATCATTTGATTTCTCCAGTCAGCAACAACACGTGAGGCAATGTAAATTAAACAATAAAAAACAAACAAAAAAATGGTTTGAATTGGTCAAGGTTATCAAGGACTGTTATTACGGACGGACAGGTGGCGTGGTGTGACTGAAGCCAGGTACGTGAAGAAAACCCTTGTCTCCGTGGCAACGTTTCTGTCGCTTTTACTCATTTGCCGCTTTTCCACTAACGCAGTGGTAGGCAAACCAGAATGTTGAAAGAGCCATCTTGGGTTAGGGTTAACGCTGGGGTCTAGTGCACCGGACCGCTCGTCTTCCCGGCCCGGTCTGTTTACAGCGGCGCCGGGGGATGGAGGGAGCGAGAGAGAGAGCGAGCAGGCGGGCGAGCGAGGAAGGAAGAGCTTGTGCGGGTCTGGTGGAAAAGCGGCAAAACGTTTCTCTGCTTGCATCACGCAAGTTACGTCAATGTTTGGCCCTCGAGAGCCACATACCACACCATGATTGGTAGATTCCTTTAGCTGTCAAGCGCCATTCATATAAAACTTGCGGGCTATTCTAACATTAAACTTTCATATTAAGGTGGGGGCCGCAAAATAATGACTCGCGGGCCGCGTGTCTGAGACCACTGATGTTGACAATTGTGCTTCACAACTAACCTTATTGTGCTATTTGGAACAGTAAAAAAAAACAATGAGGGGGTTGGTTAGAACTGGACATTATCACAATGTAAAGGTCTATAATGGCTTGTGAGTACACACGGTGTTATTATGGAATTATTGAGTCCATCCATCTTCTTGTCCCTTGGCCTCAGTCTGGACCCCCTCTCCAGAAAAAGCCCAGGCTGAGACCGATTTAAAAAAAAAAAAAAAAAATTTATATATATATATATATATATATATCACCCCCCCATTGCTCCTGGGAGGCAGATCCAGAAGTCCACAAAAAAGCACTGCGGAAATCACGAAAGTGCCACCCCTTGTCACACAGTCCCAAAGGGTCCTGAACCAAAAGACAAAAAAAAAATTATATGTACAGTGGGGCAAAAAAGTATTTAGTCAGCCACCAATTGTGCAAGTTCTCCCACTTAAAATGATGACAGAGGTCTGTAATTTTCATCATAGGTACACTTCAACTGTGAGAGACAGAATGTGGAAAAAAATACAGGAATTCACATTGTAGGAATTTTAAAGAATTTATTTGTAAATTATGGTGGAAAATAAGTATTTGGTTACTTCAAACAAGGAAGATCTCTGGCTCTCACAGACCTGTAACTTCTTCTTTAAGAAGCTCTTCTGTCCTCTACTCGTTACCTGTATTAATGGCACTTGTTTGAATTCGTTATCTGTATAAAAGACACCTGTCCACAGCCTCAAAGAGTCAGACTCCAAACTCCACTATGGCCAAGACCAAAGAGCTGTCGAAGGACACCAGGAAAAGAATTGTAGACTTGCACCAGACTGGGAAAAGTGAATCTACAATAGGCAAGCAGCTTGGTGTGAAAAAATAAACTGGGAGCAATTATCAGAAAATGGAAAACATACAAGACCACTGATAATCTCCCTCGATCTGGGGCTCCAGGCAAGAACTCATCCCGTGGGGTCAAAATGATCATGAAAACGGTGAACAAAAATCCCAGGACCACACGGGGGGGGCCTGGTGAATGACCTGCAGAGAGCTGGGACCAAAGTACCAAAGGTTACCATCAGTAACACACTACGCCAACAGGGAATCAAATCCTGCAGTTCCAGACTTGTCCTCCTGCTTAAGCCAGTGCATGTCCAGGCCCGTCTGAAGTTTGCCAGAGAGCACATGGACGATACAGGAGAGGATTAAGAGAATGTCATGTGGTCTGATGAAACCAAAATTGTACTTTTTGGTACAAACTCAACTCGTCATGTTTGGAGGAAGAAGAATTCTGAGTTGCATCCCAAGAACACCATACCTACTGTGAAGCATGGGGGTGGAAACATCATGCTTTGGGGCTGTTTTTCTGCTAAGGGGACAGGACGATTGATCCGTGTTAAGGAAAGAATGAATGAGGCCATGTATCGTGAGATTTTGAGCCAAAACCTCCTTCCATCAGTGAGAGCTTTGAATGGTTGACCAAATACTTATTTTCCACCATAATTTACAAATAAATTCTTTAAAACTCCTACAATGTGGATTCCTGGATTTTTTTTTCACATTCTGTCTCTCACAGTTGAAGTGTACCTATGATGAAAATTACAGACCTCTGTCATAATTTTAAGTGGGAGAACTTGCACAATCGGTGGCTGATTAAATACTTTTTGGCCCCACTGTATATATATAGAGATATATAAACAAAAAGAGGGAAACACAAAAGGATGACTCAGGGATTATTAAAGTATTTCTGCTCCAGCACCGCCCGCGACCTCCAAAAGGTACAAGCGGTAGGAAATGAATGGATGGATGATTCTGATACCCGTGATCTTGTCCTTTTGGTCATAACCCAAAGCTCAGGACCATAGGTGAGGATGGGAACGTGGATCGACTGGTAAATTGAGAGCTTTGCCTTCCGGCTCAGCTCCTTCTTCAACACAAAGGATCGATACAGCGTCCGCATTACCGAAGACGCCGCACCGATCTCACCTTCCACTCTTCCCTCACTCAGCATCATAAGTGTGTATATCTGCCCCCTTCCAATGGGTATTGTGTGCTTTTTTTTTTTTTTTTGCAGGTGTCTGCTGAGTATGGCATGGCCCACTTCAGCGACAAGGGCGAAAGCAAAGGGAAGGACTACTGCATCTTCTTCAATTCCCAGTGGGCCCGTCTACCTCAGGACCTCCACAAAGCGGTGAGTGACTTTTTGATCCTGTCCACATTTTGTCCGAAAGAGAGGCTTAAAAGTCCTTTGTTATTAAAAGGATCAACTCAAGGTTTCATGGCTCAGATGGTACAGCTGCAGACCAAAAACTTGAGGGTTTCACCGTCGTAGTTGACTGCTTGTCCTGCCTACTGACAGCTCCAAAAACGAATTCAAAGCACAAAACAAAATAAATGAATCAACACAAAAATGTGACACATTATGGGTGGGTCACATAGTCACTGCCGTTGTGGCCTTGGGCAAGACACTTCACCCACTTTGCTCCCAGTGCCACCCACACTGGTGCAACTTCAGCTTCAAGTACCACCACACTAGGTGTGGTGAAATTACTCAACCACAGAGAGTGCCAGAGTATACCAGGGTATGAACTACAAAAAGTCAGTGTTGAAGAAAAATACTTAAAATAGGGGTATTTTCTTTGAACTAAGCAAAATTATCTACCAATAGAACAATAAAATGTGGCTTGTCAAGACTTTCCAAAACAAGTAAAATTAGCTAACTTCAATGAAACCAAAAATACCTTTAAAATAAGTATATAATATTGATTGATTGATACTTTTATTAGTAGATTGCACAGTACAGTACATATTCCGTACAATTGACCACTAAATGGTAACACCCGAATAAGTTTTTCAACTTGTTTAAGTCGGGGTCCACGTTAATCAATTCATGGTACAAATATATACTATCAACATAATACAGTCATCACACAAGTTAATCATCATAGTATGTACATTGAATTATTTACATTATTTACAATCCGGGGGGTGGGATGAGGAGCTTTGGTTGATATCAGAACTTCGGTCATCAACAATTGCATCAACAGAGAAATGTGGACATTGAAACAGTGTAGGTCTTATTTAGTAGGATATGTACAGCCAGCAGAGAACATAGTGAGTTCACATAGCATAAGAACAAGTATATACATTAGAAGTACATTTGAGTTGTTTATAATCCGGGGAGATGGGATGTGAATGGAGGAGGGTATTAGTAAAGTGTTGAAGTTGTTTTAGAGCGGTTTTGAAGGAGGATAGAGATGCACTTACTTTTATACCTGTTGGGAGTGCATTCCACATTGATGTGGCATAGAAAGAGAATGAGTTAAGACCTTTGTTAGATCGAAATTTGGGTTTAACGTGGTTTGTGGAGCTCCCCCTGGTGTTGTGGTTATGGCGGTCATTTACGTTAAGGAAGTAGTTTGACATGTACTTCGGTATCAAGGAGGTGTAGCGGATTTTATAGACTAGGCTCAGTGCAAGTTGTTTTACTCTGTCCTCCACCCTGAGCCAGCCCACTTTGGAGAAGTGGGTTGGATTGAGGTGTGATCTGGGGTGGAGGTCTAAAAGTAACCGGATTAGCTTATTCTGGGATGTTTGGAGTCTAGATTTGAGGGTTTTGGAGGTGCTGGGGTACCAGGAGGTGCAAGCGTAATCGAAGAAGGGTTGAATGAGAGTTCCCGCTAGAATCCTCAAGGTGTTTTTGTTGACCAGAGAGGAGATTCTGTAGAGGAATCTAGTTCTTTGGTTGACCTTTTTGATCACCTTGGTTGCCATTTTATCACAGGAAAGATTAGCCTCTAGAATGGAACCTAGGTAGGTGATCTCATCCTTCCTGGTGATAACAATGTCACCCACTTTTATAGTGAAGTCACTGACCTTCTTAAGTTTGATATGGGACCCAAATCAATATAATTTACTTCTTGGTAGAAAAAAAGACCCTTTTGCTCAATATGTTGAAAAACATTCTTAAATGAAGTAAATGCTAGTGCCATTTTGACATAATGATATGTGCTCGGCATTACATTTCTTGAAACCAGCAAACTTATACTAAAAACTAGTTCATTGTTCTTAATGAAAAGGCAACAAGACATCTTGTTACTCTCGGGGTCTCCTAGCAGTCTAAAAATGCATTTTTCCATTGATAGCATGACATCATTGGGCCAAGTGCGTGCTCTTTCAGTCAAGCAGTGCGCTTATTATATACAGCCCGGCCCCCGGCCAAAATGTTTTTAATTGTAATTTTGAAGAATTTATCTGAATGTGCATGAACCTTTTCTGTTCAAAATTGTTAGAAATATTAAATGTTTACATATTAACTCTCAATTTACTGTACTGTGCCAACTGTACTACTATATGAGCACCTGTTTTCTATAGTTTCATTGAAAATAAAACAGCAAAGTCCATTTGGCTGTCATCTGTTTTAATTATGAGACACAATTGTGTCAGTCATGATTTTTTTTTACATGCTTGAAATAAGAAATTAATACTTTAAAAAAGTAGCTTTATACTTGTGAATGTTGATGACACAGCTTTGCAACAGTTGATATTCTAGTTTCACTCATTATAGGTCATCAAATCTAAGCAACAAGCTGTAATATCTTACTGAGATAATTTAGGACCAAAACCCTTAAAACAAGTAAAACACTCGAACATAAAATCTTATGTATGGCCGCGCAAGTCCCGGGATGCCCAAAATGTCCATAACACACCCAGCCTAGGCCTACGGGGAGGGTGGATAAAAGTTGGAAAAGTCGGCAATTGTCCCGAAAATTTTCTAAATACCTGCCCAGGTTCGAGTCCCACAAGTCCCGCCGCTATTCGGGATGCCCAAAATGTCCAAAATGTGCCCAGCAAAGTCCCAAGGAGTGGCGGGGAGAAAAGTGAGAAAAGTCGGTAAAATGTTCAAAAATCACATTAGAACTCAAACTGGAACCTGGGTGGGACTCGAACCTGGGTAGGTATTTTTAACATTTTTGGGGACTTTTGCCGACTTTTCCAACTTTTATACCCCTTCCCCGTGGGACTCGGCTGGGTGTGTTATGGACATTTTGGGCATCCCGGGACTTGTACGGCCGGCTAAGGGACTCGTGGAACTGAAACCCAGGGAGATATTTTGGACAAAATTGGGACTTTTGAACATTTTGGCTGCCTTTTCCCCTCTTCTTCCCAGCCTTCCTGTGCACCATTGCTGGGTGTGTTTTGGACATTTGGAGAAAAATAGTTTCAAGCATGTTTTACTCAACATGGGTCATCACATCTCAGCAACAAGCTGTAATATCTTACTGACATCATTTCGGATCAAAACCCTTAAAACAAGTAAAACACTCGAACATAAAATCTTGTGTATGGCCGCGCAAGTCCTGGGATGCCCAAAATGTCCATAACACACCCAGCCAAATCCCACTGGGAGGGTGGATAAAAGTTGGAAAAGTCATCAATTGTCCCAAAAATGTTCTAAATACCTGCCCAGGTTCGAGTCACACAAGTCCCGCCGCTAGTCGGGATGCCCAAAATGTCCAAAATGCGCCCGGCAAAGTCCCACAGGGTGGCGGTGAGAAAAGTGAGAAAAGTCGGTAAAATGTTCAAAAATCACATTAGAACTCAAACTGGAACTTGGGTGGGACTCGAACCTGGGTAGGTATTTTTAACATTTTTGGGGACTCTTGCAGACTTTTCCAACTTTTATACCCCCTCCTCATGGGACTCGGCTGGGTGTGTTATGGACATTTTGGGCATCCCGGGACTTGTGCAGCCGGCTGCGGGACTCGTGGAACTGAAACCCAGGGAGGTATTTTGGACAAAATTGGGACCTTTGAACATTTTGGCTGCCTTTTCCCCTCTTCTTCCCAGCCTTCCTGTGCACCATTGCTGGGTGTGTTTTGGACATTTGGAGAAAAATAGTTTCAAGCATGTTTTACTCAACATGGGTCATCACATCTCAGCAACAAGCTGTAATATCTTACTGACATCATTTCGGATCAAAACCCTTAAAACGAGTAAAACACTCGAACACAAAATCTTATGTATGGCCGCGCAAGTCCTGGGATGCCCAAAATGTCCATAACACACCCAGCCGAGTCCCACGGGGAGGGTGGATAAAAGTTGGAAAAGTCCCAAAAGTCGGCAAAAGTCCCAAAAATTTCCCACAAGTCCCGCCCCCGGGATGCCCAAAATGTCCAAAACGCGCCCAGCAAAGTCCAAAGGTGTGGTGGGAAGAAAAGTGAGAAAAGTCGGTAAAATGTTCAAAAATCCCACCGGGGTTCGAGTGCCACAAGTCTTCAGACTTGTGGCACTCGAACTCAAACTCGAACCTGGGTCGGACTCGGACCTGGGTAGGTGTTTTGAATTTTTTTGAGGACTTTTAGCGACTTTTCCAACTTTTATCCCCCCCCTCCCCGTGGGACTCGGCTGGGTGTGTTATGGACATTTTGGGCATCCCGGGACTTGCGCGGCCGGTGGCGGGACTTGTGGGACTCAAACCTGGGTAGGTATTAGAACATTTTTGGGGACTTTTGCAGACTTTTCTTACTTTTCTCTCCCACTTCCCGTGGGACTCGGCTGGGTGTGTTTTGGACATTTCGGGCATCCTGGGACTTGTGCGGCCGGCTGCGGGACTGGAAGCCGGAGAGGTATTTTGGACAAAATTGGGACTTTTGAACATTTTGGTTGCCTTTTCCCCTCTTCTTCCCCGCCTTCCTGTGCACCATTGCTGGGTGTGTTTTGGACATTTGGAAAAAAATAGTTTCAAGCATGTTTTACTCAACATGGGTCATCAAATCTCAGCAACAAGCTGTAATATCTTACTGACATCATTTCGGATCAAAACCCTTAAAACAGGTAAAACACTCGAATTAAAAATCTTATGTATGGCCGTGCAATTCCCGGGATGCCCAAAATGTCCATAACACACCCAGCCGAGTCCCACTGTGAGGGTGGATAAAAGTTGGAAAAGTCGGCAAAAGTTCCAAAAATGCCCCACAAGTCCCGCCGCCGGGATGCCCAAAATGTCCAAAACTCGCCCAGTAAAGTCCCACGGTGTGGCGGGGAGAAAAGTGAGAAAAGTCGGTAAAATGTTCAAAAATCCCACCCGGGCACTCGAACTCAAACTCGAACCTGGGTGGGACTCGAACCTGGATAGGTATTTTTAAAATGTTTGGGGACTTTTGCTGACTTTTCCAGCTTTCATCCCCCCCCCGCGGGACTCGGCTGGGTGTGTTATGGACATTTTGGGCATCCCGGGACTTGCGCGGCCAGCGGCGTGACTTGTGGGACTCGAACCTGGGTAGGTATTTGAACATTTTTGGGGACTTTCGCCGACTTTACTTACTTTTCTCTCCCACTTCCCGTGGGACTCGGCTGGGTGTGTTATGGACATTTTGGGCATCCTGGGACTTGGATCCCGGGGGAGGTATTTTGGACAAAATTGGGACTTCTGAACATTTTGGTTGCCTTTTCCCCTCTTCTTTCCCGCCTTCCTGTGCACCATTGCTGGGTGTGTTTTGGACATTTGGAGAAAAATAGTTTCAAGCATGTTTTACTCAACATGGGTCATCACATTTCAGCAACAAGCTGTAATATCTTACTGACATCATTTAGGACCAAAACCCTTAAAACAAGTAAAACACTCGAACATAAAATCTTGTGTATGGCCGCGCAAGTCCCGGGATGCCCAAAATGTCCATAACACACCCAGCCGAGTCCCACTGTGAGGGTGGATAAAAGTTGGAAAAGTCGGCAAAAGTTCCAAAAATGCCCCACAAGTCCCGCCGCCGGGATGCCCAAAATGTCCAAAACTCGCCCAGTAAAGTCCCACGGTGTGGCGGGGAGAAAAGTGAGAAAAGTCGGTAAAATGTTCAAAAATCCCACCCGGGCACTCGAACTCAAACTCGAACCTGGGTGGGACTCGAACCTGGATAGGTATTTTTAAAATGTTTGGGGACTTTTGCTGACTTTTCCAGCTTTCATCCCCCCCCCGCGGGACTCGGCTGGGTGTGTTATGGACATTTTGGGCATCCCGGGACTTGCGCGGCCAGCGGCGTGACTTGTGGGACTCGAACCTGGGTAGGTATTTGAACATTTTTGGGGACTTTCGCCGACTTTACTTACTTTTCTCTCCCACTTCCCGTGGGACTCGGCTGGGTGTGTTATGGACATTTTGGGCATCCTGGGACTTGGATCCCGGGGGAGGTATTTTGGACAAAATTGGGACTTCTGAACATTTTGGTTGCCTTTTCCCCTCTTCTTTCCCGCCTTCCTGTGCACCATTGCTGGGTGTGTTTTGGACATTTGGAGAAAAATAGTTTCAAGCATGTTTTACTCAACATGGGTCATCACATTTCAGCAACAAGCTGTAATATCTTACTGACATCATTTAGGACCAAAACCCTTAAAACAAGTAAAACACTCGAACATAAAATCTTGTGTATGGCCGCGCAAGTCCCGGGATGCCCAAAATGTCCATTACACACCCAGCCGAGTCCCACTGGGAAGGGGGATAAAAGTTGGAAAAGTCGGCAATTGTCCCAAAAATTTTCTAAATACCTGCCCAGGTTCGAGTCACACAAGTCCCGCCGCTAGTCGGGATGCCCAAAATGTCCAAAACGCGCCCAGCAAAGTCCCACAGGGTGGCGGGGAGAAAAGTGAGAAAAGTCGGTAAAATGTTAAAAAATCACATTAGAACTCAAACTGGAACTTGGGTGGGACTCGAACCTGGGTAGGTATTTTTAACATTTTTGGGGACTTTTGCAGACTTATCCAACTTTTATACCCCCTCCTCATGGGACTCGGCTGGGTGTGTTATGGACATTTTGGGCATCCCGGGACTTGTGCAGCCGGCTGCGGGACTCGTGGAACTGAAACCCGGGGAGGTATTTTGGACAAAATTGGGACTTTTGAACATTTTGGCTGCCCTTTCCCCTCTTCTTTCCCGCCTTCCTGTGCACGATTGCTGGGTGTGTTTTGGACATTTGGAGAAAAAAAGGTTCAAGCATGTTTTACTCAACATGGGTAATCAAATCTCAGCAACAAGCTGTAATATCTTACTGAGATCATTTCGGATCAAAACCCTTAAAACAAGTAAAACACTCGAACATAAAATCTTGTGTATGGCCGCGCAAGTCCCGGGATGCCCAAAATGTCCATTACACACCCAGCCGAGTCCCACTGGGAGGGTGGATAAAAGTTGGAAAAGTCGTCAATTGTCCCAAAAATGTTCTAAATACCTGCCCAGGTTCGAGTCACACAAGTCCCGCCGCTAGTCGGGATGCCCAAAATGTCCAAAACGCGCCCGGCAAAGTCCCACAGGGTGGCGGTGAGAAAAGTGAGAAAAGTCGGTAAAATGTTCAAAAATCACATTAGAACTCAAACTGGAACATGGGTGGGACTCGAACCTGGGTAGGTATTTTTAACATTTTTGGGGACTTTTGCAGACTTATTCAACTTTCATACCCCCTCCTCATGGGACTCGGCTGGGTGTGTTATGGACATTTTGGGCATCCCGGGACTTGTGCGGCCGGCTAAGGGACTCGTGGAACTGAAACCCAGGGAGGTATTTTGGACAAAATTGGGACTTTTGAACATTTTGGCTGCCTTTTCCCCTCTTCTTTCCCGCTTTCCTGTGCACCATTGCTGGGTGTGTTTTGGACATTTGGAGAAAAATTGTTTCAAGCATGTTTTACTCAACATGGGTCATCACATCTCAGCAACAAGCTGTAATATCTTACTGACATCATTTCGGATCAAAACCCTTAAAACAAGTAAAACACTCGAACATAAAATCTTATGTATGGCCGCGCAAGTCCCGGGATGCCCAAAATGTCCAAAACACACCCAGCCGAGTCCCACTGGGAGGGTGGATAAAAGTTGGAAAAGTCGTCAATTGTCCCAAAAATTTTCTAAATACCTACCCAGGTTCGAGTCACACAAGTCCCGCCGCTAGTCGGGATGCCCAAAATGTCCAAAATGCGCCCGGCAAAGTCCCACAGGGTGGCGGGGAGAAAAGTGAGAAAAGTCGGTAAAATGTTCAAAAATCACATTAGAACTCAAACTGGAACTTGGGTGGGACTCAAACCTGGGTAGGTATTTTTAACATTTTTGGGGACTTTTGCCGACTTTTCCAACTTTTATACCCCCTCCTCATGGGACTCGGCTGGGTGTGTTATGGACATTTTGGGCATCCCGGGACTTGTGCGGCCGGCTAAGGGACTCGTGGAACTGAAACCCAGGGAGGTATTTTGGACAAAATTGGGACTTTTGAACATTTTGGCTGCCTTTTCCCCTCTTCTTTCCCGCTTTCCTGTGCACCATTGCTGGGTGTGTTTTGGACATTTGGAGAAAAATTGTTTCAAGCATGTTTTACTCAACATGGGTCATCACATCTCAGCAACAAGCTGTAATATCTTACTGACATCATTTCGGATCAAAACCCTTAAAACAAGTAAAACACTCGAACATAAAATCTTATGTATGGCCGCGCAAGTCCCGGGATGCCCAAAATGTCCAAAACACACCCAGCCGAGTCCCACTGGGAGGGTGGATAAAAGTTGGAAAAGTCGTCAATTGTCCCAAAAATTTTCTAAATACCTACCCAGGTTCGAGTCACACAAGTCCCGCCGCTAGTCGGGATGCCCAAAATGTCCAAAATGCGCCCGGCAAAGTCCCACAGGGTGGCGGGGAGAAAAGTGAGAAAAGTCGGTAAAATGTTCAAAAATCACATTAGAACTCAAACTGGAACTTGGGTGGGACTCAAACCTGGGTAGGTATTTTTAACATTTTTGGGGACTTTTGCCGACTTTTCCAACTTTTATACCCCCTCCTCATGGGACTCGGCTGGGTGTGTTATGGACATTTTGGGCATCCCGGGACTTGTGCGGCCGGCTGTGGGACTCGTGGAACTGAAACCCGGGGAGGTATTTTGGACAAAATTTGGACTTTTGAACATTTTGGCTGCCTTTTCCCCTCTTCTTTCCCGCTTTCCTGTGCACCATTGCTGGGTGTGTTTTGGACATTTGGAGAAAAATTGTTTCAAGCATGTTTTACTCAACATGGGTCATCAAATCTCAGCAACAAGCTGTAATATCTTACTGACATCATTTCGAATCAAAACCCTTAAAACAAGTAAAACACTCGAACATAAAATCTTATGTATGGCCGCGCAAGTCCCGGGATGCCCAAAATGTCCATAACACACCCAGCCGAGTCCCACTGGGAAGGGGGATAAAAGTTGGAAAAGTCGTCAATTGTCCCAAAAATTTTCTAAATACCTGCCCAGGTTCGAGTCACACAAGTCCCGCCGCTAGTCGGGATGCCCAAAATGTCCAAAATGCGCCCGGCAAAGTCCCACAGGGTGGCGGGGAGAAAAGTGAGAAAAGTCGGTAAAATGTTCAAAAATCACATTAGAACTCAAACTGGAACTTGGGTGGGACTCAAACCTGGGTAGGTATTTTTAACATTTTTGGGGACTCTTGCAGACTTTTCCAACTTTTATATCCCCTCCCCATGGGACTCGGCTGGGTG
Organism: Nerophis ophidion; assembly: GCF_033978795.1. Classification (NCBI taxonomy): domain Eukaryota; kingdom Metazoa; phylum Chordata; class Actinopteri; order Syngnathiformes; family Syngnathidae; genus Nerophis; species Nerophis ophidion. The sequence continues at coordinate 43,870,575 of NC_084624.1, forward strand.
TGTTATGGACATTTTGGGCATCCCGGGACTTGTGCAGCCGGCTGCGGGACTCGTGGAACTGAAACCCGGGGAGGTATTTTGGACAAAATTGGGACTTTTGAACATTTTGGCTGCCCTTTCCCCTCTTCTTTCCCGCCTTCCTGTGCACCATTGCTGGGTGTGTTTTGGACATTTGGAGAAAAATTGTTTCAAGCATGTTTTACTCAACATGGGTCATCAAATCTCAGCAACAAGCTGTAATATCTTACTGACATCATTTCGGATCAAAACCCTTAAAACGAGTAAAACACTCGAACACAACGCAAGTCCTGGGATGCCCAAAATGTCCATAACACATCCAGCCAAATCCCACTGGGAGGGTGGATAAAAGTTGGAAAAGTTCCCAAAATTTCCCACAAGTCCCGCCCCCGGGATGCCCAAAATGTCCAAAACGCGCCCAGCAAAGTCCAACGGTGTGGTGGGGAGAAAAGTGAGAAAAGTCGGTAAAATGTTCAAAAATCCCACCGGGGTTCGAGTGCCACAAGTCTTAAGACTTGTGGCACTCGAACTCAAACTCGAACCTGGGTGGGACTCGAACCTGGGTAGGTATTTTGAATTTTTTTGAGGACTTTTAGCGACTTTTCCAACTTTTATCCCCCCCCTCCCCGTGGGACTCGGCTGGGTGTGTTATGGACATGTTGGGCATCCAGGGACTTGCGCGGCCGGCGGCGGGACTTGTGGGACTCGAACCTGGGTAGGTATTAGAACATTTTTGGGGACTTTTGCCGACTTTTCTCTCCCACTTCCCGTGGGACTTTGCTGGGTGCGTTTTGGACATTTTTCGCATCCCGGGACTTGTGCGGCCGGCTGCGGGACTGGTGGGACTGGAACCCGGGGGGGTATTTTGGACAAAATTGGGACTTTTGAACATTTTGGTTGCCTTTTCCCCTCTTCTTCCCCGCCTTCCTGTGCACCTTTGCTGGGTGTGTTTTGGACATTTTGGAGAAAAATAATTTCAAGCATGTTTTACTCAATATAGGTCATAAAATGTCGGAAACAAGCGGTAATATCTCACTGATATCATTTAGGACCAAAACCCTTAAAAGAAGTAAAACACTGACATAAAATCTGCTTAGTGAGAAGAACTATCTTATCAGACAGAAAATAAGCAAATATCACCCTTATTTGAGATATTTCATCTTACTTAGATTTCGGTTTTTGCAGTTCAGGCGCATACCTTCGAGGGAACGTTGCTCCTGACCAAAGTCAAATTGGGCACAAAGGATCATTCTCCTCAATACAATACTTATAATGCTTCTGGTATGATCATTTGTCATTTCTTGTTCGGTAACATTGGTTGCTTTATCAAGGGTCATTTTCCTAAGTGAGCACTATAAGGTTGTCAAAAGTATCGATACTTTTCTACAAAGTTGATGCAAGCACTCCAAAAATACACTGATATCTGCTCTTTTCAGGATCATCAGTACGGAATACTTGGCCAAAATGAAAGACTATTTTTTGTGTGTGGCGCTTAGTCACGTCTGCAGATCTACGACCTGACGCCATCGGTGCTGTGCTCGCCGCTGGATGTCCCTGAGGGGGGCTTCCCCAACCGCATTCCCATGGTGATGAGGGGGAACTGCACATTCTACGAGAAGGTCCGTCTGGCTCAGATGAACGGCGCCAAAGGCCTTCTCATCGTCAGCAAGGACAGACTGGTAACGTCCTTTGGGGGATAACGCAGTCGGAGAGTTGCTTGGATCTGCCTCATCATTTGTTTCTTTTTGACCGAAGACCCCGCCAGCGGGCAACAAGACTCAGTACGAGGAGATCGACATCCCCGTGGCGCTGCTCAGCTACTCTGACATGCTGGACATAAGCAAGGTGAGACACACCATGTGACTTGTCCCAGCCAATCAACACAGTTAACAGCATGTTACACTATTGTGTTAAATCCTTCTTTTCCATGACTATTGTGTTAATTCATGTGTTTATGGAAGACATTCAACCAGGGAAGACTGGTTGCCATGTATGCCCCTAACGAGCCAGTGCTGGACTACAACATGGTGATCATCTTCTTGATGGCGGTGGGGACAGTCGCCATGGGAGGGCACTGGGCGGGCAGCAAAGATCGGAAGAAGTAAGTGCACACGGAAGTTTCTTCCAGGTAACCATCACAGGTCAAAATGAACATTGTCAACTTCAAATCTGCCAAGTCTTGATTGAGTTATGTTCTTTGTGGCCATGCCGCAACAAAAAGCCGGGCACAGGAATAAGAACCGTATTTTTCGGAGTATAAGTCGCACCTGCCGAAAATACATAATAAAGAAGGAAAAAACATATATAAGTCGCACTGGAGTGAGTATAAGTCGCATTTTTGGGGAAAATGTATTTGATAAAATCCAACACCAAGAAAAGACATTTGAAAGGCAATTTAAAATTAATAAAGAATAGTGGTCAACAAGCTGAATAAGTGTACGTTATATGAGGCATAAATAACCAACTGAGAAGGTGCCTGCTATGTTAATGTAACAAAGACTCATTCAAATAACTATAACATATAGAACATGCTATACCTTTACCAAACAATCTGTCACTCCTAATCCATAAATCCCATGAAATCTTATACGTCGTCTCTTACGTGAATGAGCTTACATAATATTTGATATTTTTCAGTAATGTGTTAATAATTTCACACATAAGTCGCTCCTTAGTATAAGTTGCAGCCCCGGCCAAACTATGACAAAAACTGGGACTTATAGTCCGAAAAATACGGTAAACATTGTAAACATGATTTAAGTTTCCAGCCCGAAAAAGTCATATAAAACAGTGTTTTTCAACCACTGATACAGACTGGTGTGCCGTGGGAGATTATCTAATTTCACCTATTTGGGTTAAAAATATTTTTTGCAAACCAGTAATTATAATCCGCAAATAATGTATTGAGTGTCGGTGCTGTCTAGAGCTCGGCAGAGTAACCCTGTAATACTCTTCCATATCAGTAGGTGGCAGCCGGTAGCTAATTGCTTTGTAGATGTCGGAAGGTAGTGTGCAGGTAAAAAGGTGTCTAATGCTTAAACCAAAAATAAACAAAAGGTAAGTGCCCCTAAGAAAAGTAATGGAAGCTTAGAGAATGCTATGCAGAACGAAACTAAAACTGAACTGGCTGCAAAGTAAACAAAAACAGAATGCTGGACGACAGCAAAGACTTACTGTGGAGCAAAGACAGCGTACACAAAGTGTATCCGAACATGACAGGACGATCAACAATGTACCCCTCCATCCATCCATACATTTTCTACCGCTTATTCCCTTTTGGGGTCGCAGGGGGCGCTGGAACCCATCTCAGCTACAATCGGGCGGAAGGCGGAGTACACCCTCAACAAGTCGCCACCTCATTACAGGGCCAACACAGATAGACAGACAACATTCACACTCACATTCACACACTAGGGACCATTTAGAGTTGCCAATCAACCTATCCCCAGCTGCATGTCTTTGGAAGTGGGAGGAAGCCAGAATACCCGGAGGGAACCCACGCATTCACGGGGAGAACATGCAAACTCCACACAGAAATATCTCAAGCCTGGGATTGAACCCAGGACTGCAGGACCTTCGTATTGTGAGGCAGACGCACTAACCTGTCTGTTCCCACAAAGAAGGATAAAAAAAACTGAGATCTTCTTGATTGCTAAAACAAAGTAGATGCGGGACATATTGCTCAAAGGAAGACATGAAACCGCTGCCGGAAAATACCAAAAAAAAGAGAAAAAGCCACCAAAATAGGAGCGCAAGACAAGGACTACACACAGGAAAAAATTCAAAATAAGTCACGGCGTGATGTGATGGGTTGTGACCTACTTTGCGATGGGAGCTACATTGATTGGTTGTGGTTTAAAGTCATATCCAACAATTGCGACAACGACTTTTTACTGTCAACTGAGTTTCGTTTTTAATGATGTCTGCTGGTGGTGTGCCTCCGCATTTTTTCAACGCAAAAAATACCTGTCCTCCTAGGGACGCCTGATGCTCTCTGCAGCTAATAAACATGGCCGTCAAAGCTATGATTTCACGTTTTCAGCCTGTAAAAGTCCTATATAATACAATACAAGACCTGCTCAGTGCTCTTGTGGTTAGAGGGTCCGCCCAGAGATGGGTAGGTCGTGAGTTCAAACCCCGGCCGAGTCATCCCAAAGACTATAAAAATGGGAGACATTACCTCCCTGCATGGCACTCAGCATCAAGGCTTGGAATTGGGGGTTAAATCACCAAAAATGATTCCCGGGAGTGGCCACCGCTGCTGCTCACTGCTCCCCTCACCTCTTAGGGGGTGGAACAAAGGGATGGGTCCAATGCAGAGAGTAATTTTACCACACTTAATGTGTGTGAAGTGAATTATATTTATATAGTGCCTTACATAGTGAAAGCCAATATCTAAGTTCCATTTAAAGCAGTGTGGGTGTCACTGAGAGCAGGTGGGTCAAGTGTCTTGCCTAAGGACACAACGGCAGTGACTAGGATGGCGGAAGCGGGAATTGAACCTGGAACCCTCAAGTTGCTGGCATGGGCCACTCTACCAACCGAGCCATACCGCCCCACCTCGTGTTGTGTGTGACTATCAGTGGCACTTTAACTTTTTAACTTGAATGCGGTGCTGGTTAAGTATTATAATGCATGATACAATCAGTTTTACTTACGTAAAAAACAATGTTGTTCCCTCCCTGCAGGCGCTACATGAAGTACAAAAGAGACGACGGGGCGGACAAGCAGGACGAGGAGACGGTGGACGTCACCCCCATCATGATCTGCATGTTCGTGGTGATGTGCTGCAGCATGCTGGTGCTGCTCTACTTCTTCTACGACAGCCTGGGTAGGAGGCGGACACGTGACAGAAGTTACACCATGTGATAGTTGCTTACCACCCTCCATCACTGCTGCAGCCATTTGGGTCATAGCCATCTTCTGCGTGGCGTCTTCCATGGGCCTCTACAGCTGCTTGTGGCCTTTCGTGCGCCGCCTTCCTTTCTGCAAGTGCAGGTGAGACGCCAGCACTACCACATTAAAACACATTAAAGTGATTCCCACTTTCACATAAATACTAGAAAACTCACCTTTGCAATTAGTTCTATCAGCAAGGAATAGCAACAGGCCAAAGTAGATGGCAGAAGGTATATCACTAACCTGCGTCAACTAGAGATGTCCGATAAATGCTTTAAAATGTAATGATCAGTATCGGTTTCAAAAAGTCAAATTTATGACTTTTTATAAATGGCGCTGTACGGAGTGGTACACGGACGTAGGGAGAAGTACAGAGCGCCAATAAACGGTGAAAGCACTGCCTTTGCGTGCCGGCCCAGTCACGTAATATCTACGGCTTTTCACACACACAAGTGAATGCAAGCATACTTGGTCAACAGCCATACAGGTCACACTGAGGGTGGCCATATAAACAACTTTAACACTGTTACAAACAAGCGCCACACTGTGAACCCACACCAAACAAGAATGACAAACACATTTCGGGAGAACATCCGCACCGTAACACAACAGGACGAATACCCAGAAGCCCTTGCAGCACTAACTCTTCCTGGACACTACAATATACACCCCGCCCACCTCAACATCCTCATGCTCATGTCCCAAATTCCAAGCTGCTGTTTTGAGGCATGTTAAAAAAATAATGCACTTTGTGACTTCAATAATGGGCTTCACGGTGGAAGAGGGGTTAGTGCGTCTGCCTCACAATACAAAGTTCCTGCAGTCCTGGGTTCAAATCCAGGCTCGGGATCTTTCTGTGTGGAGTTTGCATGTTCTCCCCGTGAATGCGTGGGTTCCTTTCGGGTACTCGGGCTTCCTCCCACTTCCAAAGACATGCACCTGGGGATAGGTTGATTGTCAACACTAAATTGGCCCTAGTGTGTGAGTGTGAATGAGGTGGCGACTTGTCCAGGGTGTACCCCGCCTTCCGCCCGATTGTCGCTGAAATAGGCGCCAGCGCCCCCCGCGACCCCCAAAGGGAATAAGCGGTAGAAAATGGATGGATGGATGGACTTCAATAATAAATGTGGCAGTGCCATGTTGGCATTTTTTTCCATAACTTGACTTGATTTAGTTTGAAAAACCTTGTTACATTGCATCACAACCAAATTAGGCATAGTAATGGGTTCATTCCACGACTGTATATATCGGTATTGGTTGATATCGGAATCGGTAATTAAGAGTTGGACAATATCGGCAAAAAAGCCATTGTCGGACATCTCTAGTGTCCATCACTGTTGTGTAAAACATGTTCCTTGGCCTAATGAAAGGTTGGCAAACAAACACCGATCTAAAGAAGAGATTTGTTCCGTCAGGATTCCGGAGAACAACCTCCCCTACTTGCACAAGAGGCCGCAGGTTCGTGCACTGGTGCTGTCGGCCCTCTGCTGCGGCGTCAGCATCACCTGGATGGTGTTTCGCAACGAGGACCAGTGAGTGTTTCTGAGCCCATGTGGTGATATCCTTTAGAGATTGATGTGGGTTTTTGATACAGTGTCATCTGAGGGATCGAAGGTCACGGTCATTCAATGTTGATTTCCGGCCATGCCGCTTACGTGGAGTGATTTCTCCAGATTCTCTGAACCTTTTGATGATATTATGGAGCGTGGATGTTGAAATCCCTAAATTTCTTGCAATTGCACTTTGAGAAAGGTTGTTCTTAAACTGTTTGACTATTTGCTCACACAGTTGTGGACAAAGGGGTGTACCTCGCCCCATCCTTTCTTGTGAAAGACTGAGCATTTTTTGGGAAGCTGTTTTTATACCCAATCATGGCACCCACCTGTTCCCAATTAGCCTGCACACCTGTGGGATGTTCCAAATAAGTGTTTGACGA
>NC_084624.1:43882427-44099927 GCF_033978795.1 Nerophis ophidion
ATTGGGGGTTAAATCACCAAAAATTATTCCTGGGCATAGCAATCGCTGCTGCTCACTGCTCCCCTCACCTCCGAGGGGGTGAATAAGGGTGATGGGTCAAATGCAGAGAATAATTTCGCCACACCTTGTGTGTGTGTGAGACTATCATTGGGACTTTTTTTTTTTTTTTTAAAGGGAACCAGTAGGGGACTAAAGGGTCATTAGGCCAGAATCATCTCATGCTAAAAATAACTTAGGGGAAAAAAAACGGACGATGCAAATTAAGATAAAACATTTGTGGCCATATTTCAATTTGCACATTTTTAAAATGAACAGTCTGTTGCATGATCCATCCGTCCATCCATTTTTTCTACCGCTTATTTCCTTTGGTGTTTCGGGGGGCGCTGGTGCCTATCTCAGCGACAATCGGGCGGAAGGCAGGGTTCACCCTGGACAAGTCGCTACTTATCGCAGTCTGTTGCATGATGTCATCTTCAAAAGCAAAAAAGGCCCCAAAAAGGTCATAGGTCGCCCAGAGAAGTGTTTTTCAACCACTGTGCCGCGCCGTGAGATACAGTCTGGTGTGCTGTACCTATTTGCGTCAAAAATATTTTTTGCAAACCATTAATTATAGTCTGCAAATGATGTGTTGGTGCTGTCTAAGAGTTTGGCAGCGTAACCGTGTAATACTCTTCTATATCAGCAGGTGGCAGCCGGTAGCTAATTGCTTTGTAGATGTCGGAAACAGCGGAAGACAGTGTGCAGGTAAAAAAAAATAAACAAAGGGTGAGTGCCCCTAAGAAAAGGCATTGAAGTTTAGGGAAGGCTATGCAGAATAAAACCAAAACTGAACTGGCTGCAAAGTAAACAAAAACAGAATGCTGGACGACAGCAAAGACTTACTGTTGAGCAAAGACAGCGTCCACAAAGTACGTCCGAACATGACATGACAATCAACGATATCCCCTCAAAGAAGGATAAAAATAACTAAAATATTCTTGATCGCTTAAACAAAGTAGATGCGGGAAATATCGCTCAAAGGAAGACATGAAACTGCTACAGGAAAATACCAAGAAAAAAGGAAAAGCCATTAAAATAGAAGCGCAAGACAAGGGCTAAAACACTACACACAGGAAAACAGCAAAATAAGTCAGGGTGTGATGTGACAGGTGGTGACAGTACACCTACTTTGAGACAAGAGCTATAGTCATGCATCCTTGGTTATGCTTTGAAGTCATATCCAACAACTTTTTACTGTCAACTGAGTTTCGTTTTTTAATGATGTCTGCTGGTGGTGTGCCTCCGCATTTTTGCAACGCAAAATAAATGTGCCTTGGCTCAAAAGAGGGTGAGAAATACTGGCCCAGAGGGTCAGAGCAATGTTTGGTCACCCAGCTGGTCACTGATATTGTGCATCATCCAGGTGGGCGTGGGTGCTGCAGGACGGCCTGGGCATCGCCTTCTGCCTCTACATGCTCAAGACTGTCAGGCTGCCCACGTTTAAGGTGGGCTTTGACACCCTAGAAGCACTTTGCAAAGTCTTTATTTTTTATTTTTGACTGGATGTCTCCTTTCTCTCCCTCCTGCTGGCAGGCTTGCACTTTACTGTTGGCAGTCCTGTTTGTCTACGACGTCTTTTTCGTGTTTATTACACCCTTCTTCACCAAGGTGAGCGCAATGAAAGCTTTTTGCTTGAAGACACATTAAAGAGTGGCTCAGTGTTTACATTTTCCATCTCCAGAGTGGCGAGAGCATCATGGTGGAGGTGGCGGCTGGGCCCTCGGACTCGGCCATGCATGAAAAGGTGAGCTGGCAGGGCTTAAATCACAACGCCAACGCATACTTGCCAACCCTCCCGACTTTCTCAGGAGACTCCGGAATTTCAATGCCCCTCCCGAAAATCTCCCGGGGCAACCATTCTCCCGAATTTCCCCTGATTTGCACCCGGACGTCAATATTGGGGGCAAGCCTTAAAGGCACTGCCTTTAACGTCTTCTACAACCTCTTGCCACGTCCGCTTTTCCTCCATACAAACAGCTGCCGGCCCAGTCACATAATACATGCGGCTTTTTTTACACACACAAGAGAATGCAAGGCATAATTTGTCAACAGCCATACAGGTCACACTGATGGTGGCCATATAAACAACTTTAACACTGTTACAAAAATGCACCACACCGTGAACCCACACCAAACAAGAATGACAAACACATTTCGGGAGAACATCCGCACCGTAACACAACAGAACAAATACCCAGAACCCCTTGCAGCACTAACTCTTCCGGGATGCTACAATTTACACCCCCCTCAACCAGCAATGCATCATCAGAGAGGGTGTTCAGCATGGTTAGAAAGATAGTGACAGAGGATAGAACGAGAATGGACAATTCCACTCTAAAAGCACTCCTTTCCTGCAAATTAAATGTCACAGATGCTGCCCATATCTATGCTCCTTCAAAGGCTGTGCTACTGGCTGCAAAGCATTGCATTTTCAAATACAACAATGAGTAGAGTGTTATGTGTGTGTATATGTGGAAATAAATGAACACTGAAATTCAAGTATTTATTATCTATATATATATATATATATATATATATATATATATATATATATATATATATATATATATATATATATATATATATATATATATATATATATATATACACACATATATATATATATATATATATATATATATATATATATATATATATACACACATATATATATATATATATATACAGTGGGGCAAAAAAGTATTTAGTCAGCCACCGCTTGTGCAAGTTCTCCCATTTAAAATGATGACAGAGGTCTGTAATTTTCATCATAGGTACACTTCAACTGTGAGAGACAGAATGTGAAAAAAAAAAAACAGGAATTCACATTGTAGGAATTTTAAATAATTTATTTGTAAATTATGGTGGAAAATAAGTATTTGGTCAACCATTCAAAGCTCTCACTGATGGAAGGAGGTTTTGGCTCAAAATCTCACGATACATGGCCCCATTCATTCTTTCCTTAACACAGATCAATCGTACTGTCCCCTTAGCAGAAAAACAGCCCCAAAGCATGTTTCCACCCCCATGCTTTACAGTAGGTGTGGTGTTCTTGGGATGCAACGCAGTATATTTCTTCCTCTAAACACGACGAGTTGAGTTTATACCAAATGGTTTCATCTGACCACATGACATTCTCCCAATCCTCTGCTGTATCATCCATTTATCAACTGGTCGTGTTTGGAGGAAGAAAAATACTGAATTGCATCCCAAGAACACCATATATATATATATAAGAAATACTTGAAAATCAGTGAATTCCAGCTATAAATATACTCCTTAACCCCCCCCCCCCAAATCTCCCAAATTGGGAAGTCTGGAGGTTGGCAAGTATGCGCTAACGTGACAAAAGACGCTGACTCCTGCGGGTTGTTTGTTTTCTGTAGCTTCCGATGGTGCTCAAAGTTCCCCGCTTGAACTCCTCCCCCCTCGCTTTGTGCGACCGCCCCTTCTCCCTGCTGGGCTTCGGCGATGTCCTGGTGCCAGGTGATTTAAAGAAAAAGGCATAAAGTGATGTCCGGTTTGTTAATTCGTTCCTTCGCAGGCCTGCTGGTGGCGTACTGCAATCGCTTTGACATTTTGACGCAATCTTCCAGAATCTACTTTGTGGCCTGCACCATCGGTACGTAGCACCATCAGCTACAAAACATCTCCTTTGGGGTCCTGGTGCGACTGTCCCTCTCTTGCAGCGTACGGCGTGGGCCTGCTGATCACCTTTGTGGCGCTGGCAGTGATGCAGATGGGCCAGCCCGCCTTGCTGTACCTGGTGCCTTGCACTCTACTCACTAGCCTAGTGGTGGCGCTGTGGCGCAGGGAGCTGCCTCAGTTCTGGACAGGAAGTGGATTTGTGGTGAATACCAGTTTGATATGACCCGTCTACTGCGCAGCAACACAGACACCAAGTGACACAAAAGAGAAAATAGTTTTGACTAAAATAGAGTTATTTAAGAAATATACAGTCGTGGTCAAAAGTTTACATACACTTGTAAAGAACATAATGTCACATAATGTCTGATATCACATGGACAAAGATAACCTGTGGTCATATGAAACAAAAATGGAGCTGTTTGGCTACAATACCCAGTAACATGTTTGGAAGTGAGAAAGTGAGGCCTTTATTCCCAGGAACACAAGACCTACTGCCAAGCATGGTGGAGTTAGTATTATGCTCTGGGCCTGTTTTGCTGCCAATGGAGCTGGTGCTTTACAGAGAGTAAATGGGACAATGAAAAAGGAGGATTACCTCCAAATTCTTTAGGACAAACTAAAATCATCAGCCCAGAGGTTGGGTCTTGGGCGCAGTAGGACGATGACCCCAAACACACGTCAAAAGTGGTAAAGGAATGGCTACATCAGGCTAGAATGAAGGTTTTAGAATGGCCTTCCAAAAGTCCTGACTTAAAACGTGTGGACAATGCTGAAGAAACAAGTCCATGTCAAAAACCCAACACATTTAGTTGAACTGCACCATTTTTTCAAGAGGAGTGGTCAACAATTACTACTCAGTGGCTTAGTGGTTAGAGTTTCCGCCCTGAGATGGGTAGGTTGTGAGTTCAAACCAAAGACTATAAAAATTGTAGCCTCTACCTCCCTGCTTGGCACTCAGCATCAAGGGTTGGAATTGGGGGTTAGATCACCCAAAAATTATTCCCGGGCGCGGCCACCGCTGCTGCTCACTGCTCCCCTCACCTCCCAGGGGCTGAACAAGGGGATAGGTCAAATCCAGAGGACTAACTTCACCACACCTATTGTGTTTATGTGACTATCATTGGTACTTTAACTTTAGAATGAAGGTTTTAGAATGGCCTTTCCAAACTCCAGGGGCCGTATTTATCAAGCGTCTTAGAGTGCCATTTTACATTTAAGTCCTGAGAATTTGCGAAATGTAGTCCTACTCTCAAACTTAAGAATTAAAGTTATTTATCAACTTTCTTAAGTCTAAGAATCACTCCTACTCTCCACGATATTTAAGAGACCTTCAGAGGTGTCCTAAGTGGTTAGAAGTTGCCAGCGGGGGATGGCACTGAGGCGAGAGAGACGTGCGCCAACGTTCAGGGAGCGGAAGGATAATTATATTTAGAACAATATTCAACAATATAAAACATATAAAAAATAGTTAAAATATTCCACAACTAGAAAACTCAGTTGGAAAGTTTGAATGGACTTTTTTTGTATTGTGAAGCTTTTCAATCTAAGGTTGAATACTGACTTCTTCTAGGCATTGACATTTTAAGAGTTAAACGCACATGTTAAGTGTGTTAAGTGCACCAATAAAGTGCACATGTTATGTGCACATACTGTATATAAGTGTGTACAATAAGTGCATAGTGCACTTATTGCTTTTTTTTAATCCTGCACTACCAAGAGCTAATGCAACGAAATTTTGATCTTATTTGTACTGTAAAGTTCAAATTTTAAAGACAATAAAAAGGAAGTCTAAGTTAATCAAGTGCACAAGTTATGTCTAAATACATAAGTGTGTACAAAACGTCCACTAACAAAGTGCACAAGTTATGTGCACTTGTATAAATGTGTAAAATAGGTGCACAATTATAATTGTGTACAATGAGTGCATTAATAAATTGCAGAAGTCATGTGCACATACAGTGGGGCAAAAAAGTATTTAGTCAGCCAGCGATTGTGCAAGTTCTCCCACTTAAAATGATGACAGAGGTCTGTCATTTTCATCATAGGTACACTTCAACTGTGAGAGACAGAATGTGAAAAAAAAATTCCAGGAATTCACATTGGAGGAATTTTAAATAATTTATTTGTAAATTATGGTGGAAAATAAGTATTTGGTCAACCATTCAAAGCTCTCACTGATGGAAGGAGGTTTTGGCTCAAAATCTCACGATACATGGCCCCATTCATTCTTTCCTTAACACGGATCAATCGTCCTGTCCCCTTAGCAGAAAAACAGCCCCAAAGCATGATGTTTCCACCCCCATGCTTCACAGTAGGTATGGTGTTCTTGGGATGCAACTCAGTATTCTTCTTCTTCCAAACACGACGAGTTGAGTTTATACCAAAAAGTTCTATTTTGGTTTCATCTGACCACATGACATTCTCCCAATCCTCTGCTGTATCATCCATGTATCCATTTTGGTATAAACTCAACTCGTCGTATTTGGAGGAAGAAGAATACTGAGTTGCATCCCAAGAACACCATACCTACTGTGAAGCATGGGGGTGGAAACATCATGCTCTGGGGCTGTTTTTCTGCTAAGGGGACAGGACGATTGATCCGTGTTAAGGAAAGAATGAATGGGGCCATGTATCGTGAGATTTTGAGCCAAAACCTCCTTCCATCAGTGAGAGCTTTGAATGGTTGACCAAATACTTATTTTCCACCATAATTTACAAATAAAATCTTTAAAATTCTTACAATGTGACTTCCTGGATTTTTTTTCACATTCTGTCTCTCACAGTTGAAGTGTACCTATGATGAAAATTACAGACGTCTGTCATCATTTTAAGTGGGAGAACTTGCACAATCGCTGGCTGACTAAATACTTTTTTGCCCCACTGTATATAAGTATGTAAAATAAGTGCACAAGTTGTTTGCTCATATATAAGTGTGTAAAATAGGTGCACACGTGTGCTCACATATGAGCAACAAGTAAGTGCAAAAGTTGTGTGTTTATATAGGAGTGCAACATTAGTGCACAAGTTGTGCGCTCACATATAAGTATGTAAAAAAAAAAAAGTGCACAAATGAGTGCTAAAATTCCTCGCTCGGAGATTTTTAGGATAAGTTAGGAGCTCTTTGAGAGGATTCTCAGAATCTTTCATTTTGTTTTGTATCATTTTGTAGTTTGTCAAAATATACACTCCCATTGTCCACTTAAATATTTCTAAGATATTTCTTTATTCTTAGACAAGGGATTCCCTTCCATGATTGGTCATTTCTATGGACACAGGAATTACGTCACCTAAAATTCCGTTTACGGCACATAGTAATGTCGTAATTCAGCTCTGAGTGTGACACTTAAAGGGGAACATGATCATAATTTCAAAAGGGTTAAAAACAATAAAAATCAGTTCCCAGTGGCTTGTTGTATTTTTTGAAGTTTTTTTCAAAATTTTACCGGTCTCGGAATATCCCTAAATAAAGCTTTAAAGTGCCTTATCTTCGGAACCACTATCCATTTCCCTGTGATGTCACACAGTGCTGCCAATGTAAACAAACAATGGCGAATACCACAGCAAGATATAGTGACATTAGCTCGGATTCAAACTCGGATTTCAGCGACTTAAGCGATTCAACAGATTACGCATGTATTGAAACAGATGGTTGGAGTATGAAAGTATTGAAGAAGAAACTGAAGCTATTGAGCGGATAGCTATTGACGCTATTCATAGCCATAGCATGGCCGAATAGCTGCGTTAGCATTGCCGGTAAAATGTGCGGACCAAACGATCAGGACTTTCGCAACTTTTCACACTGGAGCAACTTAAATCCGTCGATTAGTAAGTGTTTTTTTCGCATTAAATGTGGGTGGAAGGAAATGTAATATAGTTGCAAATGCATCTACAGGTTATCCATACATCTCTGTGCCATGTCTGCTTTAGCACCGCCGGTAAATAGCATGTTAGCATCGATTAGCTGGCAGTCAACATCAACAAAACTCACCTTTGTGATTTGGTTGACTATCGTTACAAATGCATCTGCAGGTTATCCATACATCTCTGTGCCATGTCTGTCTTAGCATCGCCGGTCAAATGTGGAGACACTCTGGCACATTCAATGGGGGTCTGGCGGCAGACACTTTGGCATCTTCGGGCCAGTGGTGCAACTTGAATCCCTCCCTGTTAGTGTTGTTACACCCTCCGACAACACACCGTCGAGGCATGATGTCTCCAAGGTTCCAAAAAATAGTCCAAAAAACGGAAAATAACAGAGCTGAGACCCGGTGTTTGTAATGTGTTGAAAATGAAAATGGCGGCTGTGTTACCTCGGCGACGTCACGTTCTGACGTCATCGCCTCCAGCGCGATAAACAGAAAGGCGTTTAATTTGCCAAAATTCGCCCATTTAGAGTTCGGAAATCGGTTAAAAAAAATATATGGTCATTTTTCTGCACCATCAAGGTATATATTGACGCTTACATAGGTCTGCTGATAATGTTCCCCTTTAAGATTCAGTCCTACACTTCCCTGAAAGTGTGAGTAAGACGCTTGATAACTAACTATTAAGTGCAGCCTTCAGCGAATAATTTCTTTACTCATAAGTCAACTCTTGGCAGACTACTTAGGAGTAATTCTAAGAAGCTTGATGAATACGGCCCCTGACTTACATGTGTGGACAACGCGGAAGAAACAAGTCCATGTCAGAAAACTGAACTGTACCAATTTTTTTCAAGAGGAGTGGTCAAAAATTCATCCAGAAGCTTGTGGATGGCAACCAAAAGCGGCTTATTGCGGTGAAACTTGCCAAGGGACATGTAAGCAAATATTAACATTGCTGTATGTACACTTTTGACCCTTCACATATTCAGTAGAGCCATGATAAATCCATAAAAGAAACAAATTTCATGAATGATTTTTGTGAGCAACAAGTATGTGCTGCAATCACTACATCACAAAGAAATAAGAGTTGTAGAAATGATTGTAAACTTAGGACAGCCATGACTTCATGTTCTTTACAAGTGTATGTAAACTTTTGACCACCACTGCGTGTGCTACAACTGCATGTTTCTTTTCTGCTGCCCTTTTATATTTCCTGGGGGTGGAGCTGTCTCTTTAGAAATACACTTAAAGCTCCTTTCCTGTGTGAATGTTCTGGGACAGGCAAGCATGTGTTCATCATAATAAAAAGACCATTGTTGCTTTTCTAGCTGATGTGGGTCTTAATTATTTATCTTTTGGGGCAGGGGAGTGTGGATTTGTACCACTAATGTCAATTTTCACTGATTCCTTTATGTTCGCAACTCCATTTTTGGGGCGGTATAGCGGCTGTGCCAGCAACTTGGAAGGTTGCAGGTTCGATCCCCGCTTCCGCCACCCTAGTCACTGCCGTTGTGTCCTTGGGCAAGACACTTTACCCACCTGCTCCCAGTGCCACCCACACTGCTTTAAATGTAACTTAGGTATTGGGTTTCACTTTGTAAAACGCTTTGAGTCACTAGAGAAAAAGCGCTGTATGAATACAATTCACTTCACATTTTCAACGGCACCTGTTTGTCCTTCGCAGCCGGCCATAGCTCTCGCCCCCATCAAGTGTACGCAAACGGCGGAGCCACCGCCCGATGGCTCTAAAGCGGAGACCCCGGCCTCCAAAGCGCACAGTCAGAACCAAGACCCGCCCAGCGGTCTGCCTCAGGAGACGCCCCTCGCTGAAAAAGAGAACATTTTGAACTGAGACGACTTCCAAGTTCTGCAGGTTTTTCCCCCCTTTCACATGGCTTTATTATTATTTGTATTATTATTAGTTCATTTTCAACAATGTATTGCAGAATAAAAGTCAAACACAGATGAAGGCTGAATATCTATCTCAAGACTTAAACTCCTGTTTCATTGAAGACGTGATGTCTCCCGTTCCCGTTCATTCAGTACCTAAAACATGTGCTGGCTTTACATGTGGTGCGATCGTTCCTGAACCGTCATGTTTCTCAGATGTTTTCATTTATGCACTGCAAAAAGTGAAATTAAGTAATATCTCAAATAAGGGTGATATTTGCCTTTTTTCTGTCTGATAAGATCATTCTTCTCACTAAGCAGATTGTTTTACTTGTTTTGGTCCTAAATCAGGGGTCGGCAACCTAAAATGATGAAAGAGCCAAAAAATTAAAAGCCATATTACATACAGATAGTGTGTCATGAGATATAAATTGAATTATGAGGACTTAAAATAAACTAAATAAGCTCAAATATAGCTACAAATGAGGCATAATGATGCAATATGTACATACAGCTAGCCTAAATAGCATGTTAGCATCGATTAGCTTGCAGTCACCAAATATGTCTGATTAGCACTCCACACAAGTCAATAAACATCAACAAAACTCACCTTTGTGCATTCATGCACAACGTTAAAAGTTTGGTGGACAAAATGAGACAGAAAAAGAAGTGGAAAAAAATCACATCTTAGAAAGTCGGAGAAAGTCGTACATGTAAAATAACTATGGTGAGTTCAAGGACCGCCAAAATTAGTAGGACAAAACGGCACTCGCCAAATACTCGATACATTGAAGTATGTTTAATACAAACAGTGTGCTTTGTAACAATTAGGGAGGTTTGTGTCATGTTTGTCCTACAGAAACAATATTAAAACAAAAATTGTTTTTTATATTTTTTTCCTCATCTTTTTCCATTTTTTATACATTTTTGAAAAAGCTCCAGAGAGCCACTAGGGCGGCGCTAAAGAGCCGCAGGTTGCCGACCCCTGTCCGAAATGAACTCAGTAAGATATTACAGCTTGTTGCTGAGATGTGATGACCTATAATGAATAAAAAATGCTTGAAACTATTTTTGTCCAAATGTCCAAAATACACCCAGCAATGGTGCACAGGAAGGCGTCAAAAGTCCCAATTTTGTTCGGAATACTTCCCAGGGTTCCAGTCCCACGAGTCCCGCCACCGGCCGCAGTGGTCCCGGGATGCAAAAAAATTCCAAAACACACCAGGCAGAGTCCCACGGGAAATGGGGGAGAAAAGGGAGAAAAGTCCCAAAAATGTTCAAAATACCTACCTCTGTTCGAGTCCCACAAGGCCGCCGGCTGCACAATTCCCGGGATGCAAAAAATGTCCAAAACGCACCCGGCAAAGTCCCACAGGAAGTGGGAGATAAAAGTGAAAAAAGTCCCAAAAATTTTCAAAATGCCTCCCAGGGGTCCCACCGCCGGCCGCAGTGGTCCCGGGATGCAAAAAATTTCCAAAACGCAAAGTCCCACGGGAAGTGGGGGAGAAAAGTGAGGATAGTCCCAAAAAATGTTGAAAATACCTACCCAGGTTCGAGTCCCACAAGTCCCGTCTCTGGCCGCACAAGTCCCAGGATGCAAAAAATGTCCAAAACGCACCCGGCAAAGTCCCACGGGAAGTGGGGGAGAAAATTGAGAAAAGTCCCCAAAATGTTCAAAATACCTCCCCTGGTTCCAGTCCCACGAGTCCCACTGCCGGCCGCAGTGGTCCCGGGATGCAAAAAATGTCCAAAACGCACCCGGCAAAGTCCCACTTTAAGTGGAGGAGAAAAGTGAGAAAAGTCCCAAAAATTTTCAAAATACCTCCCCAGGTTCCAGTCCCACGAATCCCACCGCCGGCCGCAGTGGTCCCGGGATGCAAAAAATTTCCAAAACGCAAAGTCCCACGGGAAGTGGGGGAGAAAAGTGAGGATAGTCCCAAAAAATGTTGAAAATACCTACCCAGGTTCGAGTCCCACAAGTCCCGTCTCTGGCCGCACAAGTCCCAGGATGCAAAAAATGTCCAAAACGCACCCGGCAAAGTCCCACGGGAAGTGGGGGAGAAAATTGAGAAAAGTCCCCAAAATGTTCAAAATACCTCCCCTGGTTCCAGTCCCACGAGTCCCACTGCCGGCCGCAGTGGTCCCGGGATGCAAAAAATGTCCAAAACGCACCCGGCAAAGTCCCACTTTAAGTGGAGGAGAAAAGTGAGAAAAGTCCCAAAAATTTTCAAAATACCTCCCCAGGTTCCAGTCCCACGAATCCCGCCGCCGGCCGCAGTGGTCCCGGGATGCAAAAAATGTCCAAAACGCAAAGTCCCACGTGAAGTGGGGAGAAAAGTCAGAATAGTCCCAAAAATGTTGAAAATACCTACCCAGGTTCGAGATCCACAAGTCCTGTCGCTGGCCGCACAAGTCCCAGGATGCAAAAAATGTCCAAAACGCACCCGGCAAAGTCCCACGGGAAGTGGGGGAGAAAATTGAGAAAAGTCCCAAAAATGTTCAAAATACCTCCCCTGGTTCCAGTCCCACGAGTCCCACTGCCGGCCGCAGTGGTCCCGGGATGCAAAAAATGTCCAAAACGCACCCGGCAAAGTCCCGTGGCAAGTGGGGTAGAAAAGTAGGCAAAGTCCCAAAAATGTTCAAAATCCCTACCCAGGTTTGATTCCCACAAGTCCCGGGATGCCCAAAATGTCCATAACACACCCAGCCGGGGCCCACGGGGGGATTAAAGTTGGACAAGTCGCCAAAAGACCCAAAAATGTTCAAAATACCTACTAAGGTTCAGGTCCCACATGGATTTTTGAACATTTTACCGACTTTTCTCACTTTTTTTCCCCCGCCTTCCCGTGCGACTTTGCTGGGTAAGGTTTGGATACTTTGGGCATCCCGACCGGCGGCAGGCGGGGTGAGACTCGGAACCTGGGTAGGTATTTTGAACTTTTGCCGACTTTTCCAACTTTTATCCTCCCTCCCCGTGGGACTCGGCTGGGTGTGTTATGGAAATTTTGGGCATCCCGGGACTTGGGTGGCCGGCGGCAGGACTAGAACCTCGGTAGGTATTTTTAACTTTTTTTGGGACTTTTGCCGACTTTTCTAACTTTTACCCCTTGCTCCCCGTGGGACTCGGCTGGGTGTGTTCATGGACACTTTGGGCATGCCGGGACTTATTTTTAGGTATTTTTGGGTTCATTGAGGTTAGCTAATTAGATAGATAGTACTTTATTGATTCTTTCAGGAAAAATAAAATTAGGGACCGATGTCCCTTTGAGAAAGAGGACCCTATTGAATTTCTAAGGTTTTATTATTTTTATTCTTTATTATTATTCCGCCGCCTCTTTGAGCTGTAATTTGACCCCCTTAAAGGCCTACTGAAAGCCGCTACTAGCGACCACGCAGTCTGATAGTTTATATATCAATGATGAAATATTAACATTGTAACACATGCCAATACGGCGGGTTTAGTTTACTAAATTGCAATTTTAAATTTCCCGTGAAGTGTCGTGTTGAAAACGTCGCGGTATGATGACTCCTATGTTTGATGTCTTGGGTTGTAGCGGACACTATTTTTTCAGCCCGATCCAAGCTATAAAGTAGTCTGCTTTAATCGCATAATTACACAGTATTCTGGACATGTGTGTTGCTGAATCTTTTGCAATTTGTTCAATTAATAATGGAGACATCAAAGTAGAAAGATGTAGGTGGGAAGCTTTTAGCCTTTAGCCACACAAACACAGCCGGTGTTTCTTAAAATTCCCGGAGGTGAAGCTTAACTATGGATCAGAGCGGTCAAGCGTACATGGATCCCGACTACATATCAACCGGCAGTTTTCGGTGAGAAAATTGTGGTATAAAGTCGCCTCTTACCGGAGATCAGCGGAGCTTGCGCAGTCCATGCAGCTGTGTGACTTCCCTCAGAGACTCTGGCGTCAAGACACCCTTGGCCGCACCCCTCAGACTTCAGGTACTATTTAATCTCACTTAAACACTATCAACACAATAGCAGATAAGGGATTTTCCAAAATTTTCCTAGTAAATGTGTCTAATAACATCTGAATCGCTCTCACTTGCCCTCGCCTGTTTTTTTTTTTTTTTTAAACTTTATTTTTTTTTTTGTAGTCCTTCACTATCAATATCCTCATTCCGAATCTTTCATCCTCGCTCAAATTAATGGGGAAATCGTCGCTTTCTCAGACCGAATTGCTTACTGCTGGTGGCCATGATTGTAAACAATGTTCAGATGTGAGGCGCTCCACAACCCGTGACATCACGCGCACATCGTCTGCTACTTCCGGTACAGGCAAGGCTTTTTTATTAGCGACCAAAAGTTGCGAACTTAATCGTGGATGTTCTCTACTAAATCCTTTCAGCAAAAATATGGCAATATCGCGAAATGATCAAGTATGACACATAGAATGGACCTGCTATCCCCGTTTAAATAAGAAAATCTCATTTCAGTAGGCCTTTAACATGCTTCAAAACTCTTCAAATTTGACACATATCAGGACTGGCAAAAATTGCGATCTAATAAAAAAAGCAAACCCCCAAACTCAAAATTGTGCTCTAGCGCCCCCTAGGGAAAAAAAATGACAAAAATGTCTGTAACTTGCAGTAGCAATGCTGTAGAAACATGAAACAAAAACCTTTATGTCGGCCTCAGTTAGCCCTATATTTCATACACCCCAGCTAAAATCAACAAGAAGTTTGCTAAAAAAAATTCGCTTTTTTTTAAAACATTATCTCCTCTGAGGCGGTTTGTAGTTTCCGCTTCTGATAAACACAAAAGAGAGATTGAACCATTCTGATTAAAAGTTTATGAAAGTTTTAATTACTACCCCGGTTTGGATTTTATGAGCCCGCAAAGTACCCGTGCGCTGTTGCAGTTGCACTAATGTCACAAGATGGCGGCTTCCTGCTCAGACAAAACTGACTCTAACTCACTGTAGAAATGTGATAATCACATGAAACAAAAACCTCAATGTAGGTCTCACTGAGACCTATATTTCATAGACCGACAACCTTCAGCTAAAATCAACAGGAAGTTTGCTATTCCCCCTTCAATACAAAAGCTCCACTCCGTTCACAATGCATTAGAGTCTCAAAATGCCAGCACCAAGGCGTCCTTATAAAATGCCCAAGCCACTTTACAACTGTTATTGCTATGAGACTGATGTATAACACATGTGTATACAACTTTTTCTCTGTGTAATAATCCATTCATTCATCTTCTACCACTTATCCGGGCTTGGGTCGCGGGGGCAGCAGCCTAAGCGGTCCCGTCCATCGCTACTTGCAGCTTTAATTTTACTTGTTTTGGAAAGTCTTCACAAGCCAAATGTTCTTGTTCTATTGGCAGATAATTTTGCTTAAATCAAATAAAATAACCCTCTTCTTTGTATTTTTTTTTCTTGTTTTTGAACACTGACTTTTTGCAGTGTGGTATGTTTGGTTTTGTTCTATTTGCATGCGATGATTTTGGATTCCATGATGAAAGTAGATGTTCCTACAAGTGGCGGCCACAGCACGTCAGATCAGGAATGACTCGTATGCAAACTGGTTCAATGGGAACTGAAAGCATGTGGAACTTTTTAGTCTACCTTGTACGAAACTATTTGCACAACAGCTTAAAGAGGTATGCTATAATGTATATTGGATGTTTTAAGACCGACGTAGTTGTGTTCTCTGGTGCTGGGAGTCAACATCTAATCTGAGTTAGGATGAGGTTTAGATGAGTTGTTGTCCCACTACTTGTGGTTTGTACGTGCCTCCATTGAGGATGACAACATATAATAAAAGATTGATATTTGCTGCAATCTTGTGCTTTACTTTGACATGTATTGATGAGTTGCAGTCCTCACTGCAAAAAGAGGGCGCTAGTGATCCTTCTTGCGACTACTCGGCTGCAGAAGAAGTGACAACAAGCAGCAAGAGTGAGCAGCAATCGTTAATTTTGCCCTCTCGCTTGCACTTTTAACATGGATTACATATCTAAAATAAAACAGTTTTCTAAACTGGACTTTCAATCGAAGAGAGACTTTTAATAAACAAGTTATCGATGCTTTTGATCAGAAGGAGCTGCGCATGGACTTTATAAGTAAAAGTAAGACCATAACGTTTTTTTTTTAATTAAAATGTGCTTTTCATGACGGTATTCTTACATCACACTCAAATTTTTAAGCGCAGGCTTAAAATTACCGCATGCCTTTGGTAAGTGCAGGAGTTAGAAGAGGTTTTAAATTAATTAGCGCCCCGGCGGCAATTCAAGGACATACGGTAAGGGTGATATTTGCTTACTTTGTCTGATAAGATCATTCTTCTCACTAAGCAGATTTTATGTTCGAGTGTTTTACTTGTTTTAAGGGTTTTGGTCCTAAATGATGTCAGTAAGATATTACAGCTTGTTGCTGAGATGTGATGACCTATATTGAGTAAAACATGCTTGAAACTAGAATATCAACTGTTGCAAAGCTGTGTCATCAACACTCACAAGTATAAAGTACTTTAAAAGTAACAATCTCTTACTAAAAGCATGAAAAAAAAAAGAAAGATATGTCAAGATAATGGCACGAGCATTTGCTTAATTTAAGAATATTTTTCAACAAAAAGATCTCTTTCCAACAAGAAAAGTGCACTTGTTATTAGTGAGAATATAATTATTTTAAGGTGTTTTTGGTTTCATTGAGGTTAGCTAATTTTACTTGTTTTGGAAGGTCTTGACAAGCCAAATTTTCTTGTTCAAATAAAATACACCTCATTTTTGTAATTTTTTCCTTGGTTTTGAACACTGACTTTTTGCAGTGCTCCCTCACCACTTTACACTTGAAAGGTCTTGGCTGCCGTGATGTTTTGGTTGCATCATATTCAACAACTCTGGAATTGAATTGAGTTGGACCAAGGACCGAAGATTTCCGTCAGCAAGCAAAACAAGAGTTTCAACTGCAACATGGCACGTGGGGAAGATGTATGCAGGGACTTTGGATATTTAAAGGCCACATTTTTAAGCGACGACACTCAAAAGTTTACATACACTTGTAAAGAACATTTGGCTGTCTGGAGTTTCCAATCATTTCAACAACTTGTTTTTTTGTGATGTAGTGATTGGAGCACATACTTGTTGCTCACAAAAAACATTCATGAAGTTTGCTTCTTTTATGAATTAATTATGGCTCTACTGAAAATGTGCTGGGTCAAAAGTATACGTACAGCAATGTTAATATTTGCTTACATGTCCCTTGGCAAGTTTCACCGCAATAAGGCGCTTTTGGTAGCCATCCACAAACTTCTGCTTACTTTTTTGACCACAAAATTGGTGCAGTTCAGCTAAATGTGTTGGTTTTCTGACATGGACTTGTTTCTGCAGCATTGTCCACACGTTTAAGTCAGGACTTTTGGAAGGCCTTTCTAAAATCTTCATTCTACCCTGATGGAGCCATTCCTTTACCACTTTTGAAGGGTGTTTGGGGTCATTGTCCTGTTGGAACACCCAACTGCGCCCAAGGCCCAACCTCCGGGCTGAGGATTTTAGCTTGTCCTGAAGAATTTGGAGGTAATCCTCCGTTTTTCATTGTCCCATTGACAGAAAAACAGGCTCAGAGCATAATACTACCACCACCATGCTTGGCGGTAGGGATGGTGTTCCTGGGATTAAAGGCCTCACCTTTTCTCTTCCAAACTTATTGCTGGGTATTGTGGCCAAACAGCTCCATTTTTGTTTCATCTGACCACAGAACTTTCCTCCAGAATGTCTTATCTTTGTCCATGTGATGTCAGATGAAACAAAAATGGAGCTGTTTGGCCACAATACCCAGCAATAGGTTTTGGAGGAGGAGAAAAGGTGAGGCCTTTAATCCCAGGAACACCATCCCTACCGTCAAGCATGGTAGTGGTAGTTGTTAGAGCCGTTTACAATATCTGTCCGTCAAGTGCATGACGTCACTAAGGGGTTGGCCCAAGGCCAAGTGAGAGTTTACTTGGGGAGGGGCTTTCATCAGGCTCAGGTGTTGCTGAGTGGAGGCACAACAGTTTTTGACTGTGCCAGGCTAGTATTTGTTTGCTCCCGTTTATTTTCTGTTTTTGTTACAAAGCGAGTTTTATTTACGTGACTGTATGTTAATAAATATTTTTATAGAACATGGACATCATTCTGGACATCGATGAGCCGGCGTAGTGGAAATTTTCTGTCCTAAGGTTACCGCTAAACTGAATGCATTGGCAGAGACACGACATAAGAGGTCAAGTCACCCTGACCAAGTTGGTGGGGTGACATTTGAACATTGGACAGAGTCATAAGTTGTTATGCTACAATCAGGCCATCAGGGAGAGTATAAGTAAGAAGGGAAGACCAAGCCTGATGTGCGCTCTTTTTAATTCCTTTCACGAGGGTTCACCATCTTTCGTCCCACAAGACACTAATCATATCGATTCAATCCAACTTTGTACCATCTGATTGTGAGTAAATAAACTCCTGTAACAAATTCTCTATTGTTCCTGTTTAAGATTCGTCATTTCTACTACATACAAATGGCGTCACGAACAGGATGAGGCCCCGGGTTGAATCCCCGACATTTCTACTACACCAGCTGCACACGTCTGAACTAGCTTCATTTACCAGTAGCAGTAAGAGATTAGGACTTTACCGATAGAGCAGTAATATGCTCTGGGACTGGTTTGCTGCCAATGGAACTGGTGCTTTACAGAGAGTAGATGGGACAATGAAAAAGGAGGATTACCTCCAAATTCTTCAGGACAAGCTAAAATCATCAGCCCGGAGGTTGGGTCTTGGGCACAGTTGGGTGTTCCAACAGGACAATGACCCCAAACACACCTCAAAAGTGGTAAAGGAATGGCTACATCAGGCTAGAATGAAGGTTTTAGAATGGCCTTCCCAAAGTCCTGACTTAAACGTGTGGACAATGCTGAAGAAACAAGTCCATGTCAGAAAACCAACACATTTAGCTGAACTGCACCAATTTAGTGGTCCAAAATTCAAGCAGAAGCTTGTGGATGGCTACCAAAAGCGCCTTATTGCGGTGAAACTTGCCAAGGGACATTTAAGCAAATATTAACATTGCTGTATGTATACTTTTGACCCAGCACATTTATGAGTTAAATTGACAAAAATATACACATTTTCAGTAGAGCCACAATAAATTCATAAAATAACCAAACTCAGTACATGCTCCAAATACTACATCACAAAAAAATAAGAGTTGTAGAAATTATTGGAAAAATCAAGACAGCCATGACATTATGTTCTTTACAAATTTGACTGCGACTGTGTGTATAATATTACATATTATTCCCAACAGCACCATCTTGTGGCTGCTTCTGGCATGGCGCTGGTGAGGACACACTGGCCATAAACCTAAAGGAAACAGAACGTCGTCCTGAGGTGTAAGAAGTAAAACACTATACACAGGAAAACAGCAAAAAAATAATCAAAAAAAGTCTGGGTGTGATGTGACAGGTGGTGACAGTACACCTACTTTGAGACAAGAGCTATAGTCATGCATGCTTGATTATGCTTTAAAGTCATATCCAACCACTTTTTACTGTCAACTGACTTTTGTTTTTAGTGATTTCTGCTGGTAGTGTGCCAGTGGATTTTTTCAACGCAAAAAATGTGCCTCGGCTAGAAAAAAGGTTGAAAAACACTGGCTTAGAGGAGACGAATACAGGATATGAGATTTGTGTGGAAGCCAAATTTTTCCTAAAATGGAAAAAAAGGTAGCCTCATTCTGTAGAACGCTTTCTTTGCGTTGAGGGAAACCACAATCTCTGGGGAGTCTGCTGGGGAGGGGGGTGGGTATAATGTCTCGTAATCTAGTGTTGATGAATGAGTGTTTTCCTAAAAGGAAGCCTGTTTGGGCAGGAATAATTAGGGGTATTACCTGCTGTAAGCCAATGGATAGGATTTTGGACAGAATTTTTAAATCAACATTAAAAAAGGAAAGGTCTATAGCTGTAACAAGAAGATGGGTCCTTTGTCTTTTTTTTTATTAGCAGTAAGAAGATGGAGGCCAATGAGAGTGGCTGGAAGCTTGCTAACAGTGAAAGAGCCATTATACATTTAAACGGGTTTGGGGGTCAGTTGAGCAGAAGTAGTCTTAAAAAACTGAACAGTGAATGGAAAAAAACAAAACAAAAAAAAAAAAACACGTGACAACTTTTAGTTGAATCTGAAGATGAACTTTCTCGAGCGTCTTCGCTCAAATCTTCTTGGTTATCTAACGTTATCTAGGACAGGGGTAGGGAACCTATGGCTCTCGAGCCAGATGTGGCTCTTTTGATGACTGCATCTGGCTCTCAGATAAATCTTAGCTGACATTGCTTAACACGATAAGAAATTAAGGTAATAATTCTGCTGGTCATCACAGTTTTGATTGATTGATTGGAACTTTTATTAGATTGCACAGTTCAGTACATATTCCGTACAATTGACCACTAAATGGTAACACCCCAATAAGTTTTTCAACTTGTTTAAGTCGGGCTCCACGTAAATCAATTCATGTTACGTGTTAAAAACAACGTTGAAAATATAAAACATTCTCATGCATTTTAATCCGTCCATCCATTTTCTACACTACCAGTTCAAGAAGTCGCATTAAGAAGTATTTTATTTATCATTTGTTAGCTTTAGAATAACAATGTTATTAAAAAAAATAAGAGACTTATTATACTCTAAAAATGTTGGTCTTACTTAAAAATGCACGCATTTAGTTGTATTCAGTGTTAAAAAATATTATATGGCTCTCACGGGAATACATTTTGAAATATTTGGCTTTCATGGCTCTCTCAGCCAAAAGGTTCCCGATCCCTGATCTAGGATCTTGCATCCCATCACTTATTTTAGAGCCCTGATCATTATAAACAGGAAAATTAGTGAACAATCCATCCATCCATCCATTTCCTACCGCTTGTCCCTTTTGGGGTCGCTGGAGCCTATCTCAGCTGCACA
This sequence comes from Nerophis ophidion, assembly GCF_033978795.1. Lineage (NCBI taxonomy): Eukaryota > Metazoa > Chordata > Actinopteri > Syngnathiformes > Syngnathidae > Nerophis > Nerophis ophidion. The sequence continues at coordinate 43,902,822 of NC_084624.1, forward strand.
TGGGCGGAAGGGGGTGGTAAATCCTGGACAAGTGGCCACCTAATTGTAGGGCCAACACGGACAGACAGACAACATTCACATTCACACACATTTAGTGTTGCCAATCTACCTATCCCCAGGGGACATATACATTTTACCAAGAGGTAGAATGTTTTATTCACGGAACAATTTTACCTACTCAGTGGTGTAGTGGTTAGAGTGTCCGCCCTGAGATGGGTAAGTTGTGAGTTCAAACCCTGGCCGAGTCATACCAAAGACTATAACATTGGGAGCCATTACCTCCCTGCTTGGCACTCAGCATCAAGGGATGGAATTGGGGGTTGAATCACCAAAAATGATTCCCGGGCGCGGCCACCGCTGCTGCCCACTGCTCCCCTCACCTCCCAGGGGGTGGAACAAGGGTGATGGGTCAAATGCAGAGAATAATTTCTTATCATTGATAAATGAGTTGTACTTGTATAGCGCTTTTCTACCTTCAAGGTACTCAAAGCGCTTTGACACTACTTCCACATTTACACATTCACACACTGATGGAGGGAGCTGCCATGCAAGGCGCTAACCAGCACCCATCAGGAGCAAGGGTGAAGTGTCTTGCTCAGGACACAACGGTCGTGACGAGGTTGGTACTAGGTGGGGATTGAACCAGGGACCCTCGGGTTGCACACGGCCACTCTCCCACTGCGCCACGCCGTCCCATAACGTAACCTATCATTGGTACTTTAATTTTAACTTTAACATGTTTAAATATAGCTGCATACCTGAACATAACATTTAGCAGCTTTAAAAGGTGTTTCTAATTTATTTTAAGGGCAGTCGGTGTGAATGGCAGAAATAAATACCGTATTTTCCGCAATATAAGGCGCACCTATAAAACCTCACATTTTCTCAAAAGCTGACAGTGCGCCTTACAATTCGGTGCGCCTTATATATGGACCGATATTGAGCCACAACAGGTCTCGCAACTACGGTAAGCAGCAGCCGACTTCATTTGGCCCCGTAGAAGAAAAACTGTGCTTCTTCTACGGTAAGGAGCCGGCGACTTCATTTTCCCCGTAGAAGAAAAACTGTGCTTCTTCTACGGTAAGGAGCCGGCGACTTCATTTTCCCCGTAGAAGAAGAACCGTGCTTCTTCTACGGTAAGGAGCCGCCGACTTCATTTTCCCCCGTAGAAGAAGAAGTGCGCTTCTTCTCTGATAAGCAGCTGCCAACTTCATTTTGCCCCGTAGAAGAAGAACCGCGCTTCTTCTACGGTAAGGAGCCGGCGACTTCATTTTCCCCCCGTAGAGGAAGAAGCGTGCGGTGCATGCTGGGATATATGAGGAGGCGTGCCGTTTCTGTGTGTTTATGTAAAGACCCCAAAGTGGCTCCTATCAAGAGACACGCTTACGACGCAGAGTTTAAACTCAAGGCGATCAGTCACACAGTAGAAGACGGGAATAGAGCATCAGCGGGAGAATTTAACATTAACAGCAGCGACACTCAGTCGTTTAATGACGACTTCGACGAGACGGAGCCGGGCATGTTGGATGCCGTATTCGCACAACTGTTTTATGCAGATACTGAAAAAGAAGAATTTGAGGGATTCGTGCATGAGGAATAACTTAATAAAGTGAGCTTTACATGTTTATTTTGTGTGTTGTGTTGTATGACATTATCCTTTGAGCAACACTGAGTTATTGATATATTATTGCTTTGCACTATTTCCAGTGTTACTATATTGTGATTGCACTAACGTTTGATTCACCGTGACAGTATCAGACTGTTTTTTACGTGTTTATTCAATCGGGGAAAATAATAAAACAGCCGTTTATTCATTTTGGGAGTGAACAGAGTTGTCAGAACGCTGGTTTGTAATCTATTAATAAAGTTTGACTGACCTATCTGACTGTTTTGTTGACATTCCCTTTAGCGCAGCTTCAACTAAAGGATGCATAACGTATCCCCAGCCTTTACTGTAGCATCTATTCTATGCGCCTTATAATGCGGTGCGCCTTATAGTCCGGAAAATGCGGTAGTTTTGCTTCGTCTACCGAGAATTTCTTCCTTCCCCCTTCCTTGGTTAGATGGATAGCCGAACCAGCAAGCTTGTAGAGCTCCGAGAGTACCTCCCAACATTTGACTCTTTGTTCCACTACCTTTGGAGCATGGTCTTCAAAAACAGCAATCTGCAACCCACGGTATTGGAGCTTGCCTCCCGTATGATGATATCCTTCTGCTGGTAACGGTGTAGCCTTATGATGGCGGCCCTTAGTCTCTCCCCCGGGTTATCTGGCAGGTGGCCCTGTGTGTGCTCAGTCAAGCTCCGGTGGCAGTATGTCGATGCCGAAAACCTCAGTCAGCAACTCTGGGGAAAGAAAAGCCCCTCAATTGCTTCCCGCAGCCCCACAATCCTGATATTGTTGCGGCGATTGCAAGACTCTCGATCAGAGGCGTCAAAGTCGTTTTCACCAATGGCCACATCGCAGTGATGTTTGGCCCCAGAGGGCCGCTTCTTTACACCGTTTTTTTAATAGATTTTTTAAAAACTAAAATGTTAAAATAAAATATGGTAAGTTGCAATAATTTCACCTCAAAATTTAGTGAATGTTACTGTAAATGGAAAAAAAAATACTGCTGGTAAATAAAAAAAAAGGCAGATCAGTTGCCAGAATTTTACTGTAAAATGTAAAATTTTTTACTGTAAATAAAAAAACTGCAATTTTACAGTAAACTTTTGGCATCTGAGCTGCCAGTTTGTTAGGTTTTTTTTTACTGTAGATTTTTCGGTGTATTACAGCAAATGCCACAAATGCACCACAGTTTTTCAGCAAAAAAGTCCTGTGTTTTTCATTTAGTGAAAAATGCTGTAAAAACTCTAGTAAATTTCACAATTTTACAAGGAAATCTATTGCTAATTTTACTTTGCACATTTTGATATTTTCTTTTCTTTTTCTCCTCTGCCCCCCTCTCCCTTGTGGAGGGGTTGGGCGGGGGGGACACAAGGTCATGGATGAAGTCTTTGTTGTCCAGAGTCGGGACCCAGGATGGACCGCTCGCTTGTGTATCGGTTGGGGACATCTCTGCGCTGCTGATCCGCCTCCGCTTGGGATGGTTTCCTGCTGGATCCACTATGGACGGGACTCTTGCTACTATATTGGATCCACTTTGGACTGGACTCTCACCGTTATGTTAGATCCCCTATGGATTGGACTTTCACAATATCATGTTAGACCCACTCGACATCCATTGCCCACATATGCGGTCCTCTCATACTCATTATTGTCACTGTCACCGACGTCCCATTGGGTCTGAGTTTTTCCTTGCCCTTATGTGGGCTCTACCGAGGATGTAGTTGTGGTTTGTGCAGCCCTTTGAGAGACTTGTGATTTAGGGCTATATAAATAAACATTGATTGATTGATTGATTGATTACTTGCATTGAAATCATTATTATTAGTACTTATTTATATTAAAAAAATGGTTTGAATGATTGATCATATATTTTTGCATAATTCAATCAATCAATCAATGTTTATTTATATATCCCTAAATCACAAGTGTCTCAAAGGGCTGCACAAACCACAACGACATCCTCGGTACAGAGCCCACATAAGGGCAAGGACAAAGTCACACCCAGTGGGACGTCGGTGACAGTGACAATGATGACTATGAGAAACCTTGGAGAGGACCGCATGTGGGCAACCCCCCCAGGGGACCGAAAGCAATGGATGTCGAGCGGGTCTAACTAATTAGACAATATTTAAGTTATCTGGAATTACATGGAGTACATATTTTTTTTGTCCCAAAATGGAAAGAAAGAATACTTTTAGTAAGAAAAGTTAGAGTACTTTATTGATACATGATATTTACAGGCTTTCGAGGGCCAAATAAAATGAAGTGGCGGGCCACATCTGGCCCCCGGGCCTCGAGTTTGACACCTGTCCTCTAGATGGAGGACTTTTGCCTTTAGCTTAGCATTATTCTCCACCAGCGTGGCACATGACGTTTCCAGGGCGAGCAGGCGTTCATCTTGCAGGTTGGCGTTTGACTCTAGCAAGGTCGATTTTTTAGGGCGTGTTCAGTTATTGCAGATTGTATGGAGTCAAACTTTCCTTCCAATGCTATGAATGTTGTCCTGAATTCCACGAGGATAGCTGTCCGGTGTCAATCTCGTATGCTAGCTGTTGCTCCCATGCTAACCGGGCCGCTCGTTTTGTCAGTTTTAGCGCCGCTAGCATTAGTTTCGTTAGTCTTCTCGGACTCGACTTTGCCGTCCTTTCTGCCATGCCTGATAGGCTTCGATGCCATGATTAACTTGCAGAAGATGCAGATAATTACACTGTCCACCAACTTTACCGCTAAAATGTGGACCTGACACTGCGTCTACTCCATTTGCCCATCAAGCTGGAAGTCACAGCTCTCTCTAATTCTTTGCGTATTTCCAGGATGACTGATCTGATACTATGTTACTTTGGAGCGGAATATTCCAAATGGCTGACTGAATTTGTACCATTTTGTGAGGTTTAGAGATTGTATTTTCACATACTTTGCGGATTGTAGATACAATGGGAAATGGTTTAATGGATACAAAGACACAACTAAGCCTATAAAGTCAACCTGTTTTCCCACTGTATTAGTACTTTAAGGAACAGCAACATCAAACCACATAACTATTTCCTGCTGAAACAGCACTGTAAGAGCCTAAATGCTATTTACAAACCCCGATTCCACGTGAGTTGGGAACATGTGTTAGATGTAAATATAAACGGAATACAATGAAAGTTGGACCAAAAAGGAAACTGGAGCATGTCACGTTTTATTTTTTTTTTAAGTACATTAACTATTTGGTATTTTTGGAGTGAAAATGTCACTATAGCATCTGTTGTTTTTTTAAAATGAATTCCAATGCAGTGCTTGTTGTTCAATACAGTAGTTTCATGACTCTTTAAATTAAAAAGAAAGCAAAGACCTGGTCATAAAATGTTGCTTTCATTTACAATAAAAAAATACTCTTTTAAAAAGTCTTTGGCAATGTAAGAACATCAAATATTTAAAAAGCTTTAGAAACATTCAAAAATTGTTTTCTCCACTGTGCAAAATAGGTCCTTGTTTTTTTTTCTGACGACCGCAGCCATAAATTATTTTGATAAAAGTGTATGTACAGTACCTGATAGTTGACACGGTCTTACTAGGAGTCCAGGCTGTAAGAGGCAAACTAAAGGAATATGACCTTGTCTTTGGCTTTCACTTGCAGCTGTTCTTTGGGGAAAGGAGGTACAGGTGGGGGCGGCAGCTCCACGCTGCTCCTGAAGTGAGCGCTGAAGGACTGCGATGTTTTCATTCTGCGTCTGTCTCCTGCCGACTTCAAATCATCTAGGCAAGAAGCGGAACACGAGAGTAATCAGGTGTGGTTTTTGCTGCATTTGCTTTGACAGGATTTAGTGTGGCTTTACATCGAGGCGTTGTCTTGCCGTCCACTTTGGATACGTTTTTGTACCTGACTGGCTGACAGACTGACTGTGAGAACCTCGCAGACTCCCTCCTTCTTTCCCCGTCACTCGGATGGGCAACACCTGGCTCACGTCTATGGAGGCTGCAAGAGCACACATAACTTTTATTTAGACAAAAACATTTAAAAAAACAAAGCCTCTAGCGCTACAATACCTGCACTGTGGGCTCTCTGATGCGACGGCTTCATCCTGAAGACCTTCTCCTTGCTCTTGGAAAGGTTGGCCAGCTTGGTGGGGATCTGCTGCACCACGCTGTTGGCTTTGTGCACCTGGTTGGTGGTGCTAATTAGGTGGATGGGCATCTCAGGCTTCACTGGCTGAAGACTGATGCTCTCCTTGCGCGGTGGAACCTTTGGAGGAGTCTCGTTGGGGTCGCAGGCAGTGGGGAGTGGGACGTGCGGCCTTAAACTCCCTCCTCCTCCGTTGGCAATGTTTCCCCTGAAGGACTGGTAGCTGAAAAGGTTGATGTTCTAGGCCGAGAAAGAAAAAGTGTGCGCTTTGAGTAACATGGACATAAAGTGAAGCGTTTTAACTAGAGATGTCCGATAATGGCTTTTTTGCCAATGTCCGATATTGTCCAACTCTTAATTACCGATTCCGATTTCAACCAATACCGATATACACAGACGTTGAATTAACACATTATTATGCCTAATTTTGTTGTGATGCCCCGCTGGATGCATTAAACAATGTAACTTTACCATGAATTGATTAACGTGGACCCCGACTTAAACAAGTTGAAAAACTTATTCGGGTGTTACCATTTAGTGGTCAATTGTACGGAATTTGTACTGTACTGTGCAATCTACTGATACAAGTTTCAATCAATCAATCACAAACAAAGTTTTGCCAAAATAAGACAATTTTAACTGCGGTTATGGAAAAAAGTGCCAAAATGGCACTGCCATATTTATTATTGAAGTCACAAAGTGCATAAATTTTTTTAACATGCCTCAAAACAGCTTGGAATCTGGGACATGCTCTACCTGAGATAATCCTGATCCCCACTACAACTATGGGAAGTACTAGCCCTGTCTTGGTTTAACTCTTATCTTACTGATAGGATGCAGTGTGTCTCCAATAACAATGTGACCTCGGACTACGTTAAGGTAACGTGTGGAGTTCCCCAGGGTGCGGTCCTTGGCCCTGCACTCTTCAGCATCTACATGCTGCCGCGAGGTGACATCATACGCAAATACGGTGTTAGCTTTCACTGTTATGCTGATGACACCCAACTCTACATGCCCCTAAAGCTGACCAACACGCCGGATTGTAGTCAGCTGGAGGCGTGTCTTAATGAAATTAAACAATGGATGTCCGCTAACTTTTTGCAACTCAACGGCAAAAAAACGGAAATGCTGATTATCGGTCCTGCTAGACACCGACCTCTATTTTTAATAATACAACTCTAACATTTGACAACCAAACAATTAAACAAGGCGACACGGTAAAGAATCTGGGTATTCTCTTCGACCCAACTCTCTCCTTTGAGTCACACATTAAAAGCGTTACTAAAACGGCCTTCTTTCATCTCTGTAATATCGCTAAAATTCGCTCCATTCTGTCCACTAAAGACGCTGAGATCATTATCCATGCGTTTGTTACGTCTCGCCTCGATTACTGTAACGTATTATTTTCGGGTCTCCCTATGTCTAGCATTAAAAGATTACAGTTGGTACAAAATGCGGCTGCTAGACTTTTGACAAGAACAAAAAGGTTTGATCACATTACGCCTGTACTGGCTCACCTGCACTGGCTTCCTGTGCACTTAAGATGTGACTTTAAGGTTTTCCTACTTACGTATAAAATACTACATGGTCTAGCTCCATCCTATCTTGCCGATTGTATTGTACCATATGTCCCGGCAAGAAATCTGCCTTCAAAGGACTCCGGCTTATTAGTGATTCCCAAAGCCCAAAAAAAGTCTGCGGGGTATAGAGTGTTTTCATTTTGAGCTCCAGTACTCTGGAATGCCCTCCCGGTAACAGTTCGAGATGCTATCTCAGTAGAAGCATTTAAGTCTCACCTTAAAACTCATTTGTATACTCTAGCCTTTAAATAGACTCCCTTTTTAGACCAGTTGATCTGCCATTTCTTTTCTTTTTCTCCTATGTCCCACTCTCCCTTGTGGAGGGGGTCCGGTCCGATCCGGTGGCCATGTACTGCTTGCCTGTGTATCGGCTGGGGACATCTCTGCGCTGCTGATCCGCCTCCGCTTGGGATGTTTTCCTGCTGGCTCCGCTGTGAACGGGACTCTCGCTGCTGTGTTGGATCCGCTTTGGACTGGACTCTCGCGACTGTGTTGGATCCATTATGGATTGAACTTTCACAGTATCATGTTAGACCCGCTTGACATCCATTGCTTTCGGCCTCTCCAAGGTTCTCATAGTCATCATTGTCACCGACGTCCCACTGGGTGTGAGTTTTCCTTGTCCTTATGTGGGCCTACCGAGGATGTCATAGTGGTTTGTGTTGTGGTTTGTGCAGCCCTTTGAGACACTAGTGATTTAGGGCTATATAAGTAAACATTGATTGATTGATTGATATACTTTGATTTTCACAAAGTGCATCATTATTTTTTTTTTTTTAAACATGCCTCAAAACAACAGCTACAAAAACAATGAAGGCACATTCCATAGTATACAAGAGATTATTTGCCAACTAGGCAAGGGGGGGCGTCGTCGGGGTTGGGGGGGGGGGGGTATATTTTTGCTTCCCGGAAAAGTTAGTGGTGCAAGGGATTTTGGGTATTTGTTCTGTTGTGTTTATGTTGTGTTACGGTGCGGATGTTCTGCCGAAATGTGTTTGGCATTCTTGTTTGGTGTGGGTTCACAGTGTGGCGCATATTTGCAACAGTGTTAAGTTGTTTATATGGCCACCCTCAGTGTTGACCTGTATGGCTGCTGACCAAGTATGCCTTGCATTCATTTGTGTGTGTGAACAGCCGCATATATTATGTGACTGGGCTGACACGCTGTTTGTATGGAGGAAAAGCGGACCTGACGACAGGTTGTAGAGGACGCTTAAGGCAGTGCCTTTATGGCACGCCCCGGATATTGTGTCCGGGTGGAAATCGGGAGAATTTGGCGGCATAGCTCGGTTGGTAGAGCGGCCGTGCCAGCAACTTGAGGGTTGCAGGTTCAATTCCCGCTTCCGCCATCCTAGTCACTGCCATTGTGTCCTTGGGCAAGACACTTTACCCACCTGCTCCCAGTGCCACCCACACTGGTTTAAATGTAACTTAAATATTGGGTTTCACTATATAAAGCGCTTTGAGTCACTAGAGAAAAGCGCTATATAAATATAATTCACAATTCACAGAATGGTTGCCCCGGGAGATTTTCAGGAGAGGTACTGAAATTTGGGAGTCTCCCGGGAAAATCGGGAGGGTTGGCAAGTATGCTCTACGTCCGTGTTTTACCGGATATTTACCGTACAGCGGCGTTTTAAAAAGTCATTAATTTTACTTTTTGAAACCGATACCGATAATTTCCGAAATTCCATTTTAAAGCATTTATCGGCTGATAATATCGGCAGGTCAATATTATCTGACATCTCTAGTTTTAACGTCAATTCAACTCACGGGGTCATCGTGGTTGGCGTGTCCGGTGCTCATTGTGTACTTCTTTAACTTCTCCAGACGTTCCTTCTCCTGGCTCAGGCGCTCCTTGTCTTTCTCCACAGCCTTGTTAGACTCCCTGAGTCGCTCCAGATCCTGCTGGTAGCTCTCCCTCTGCCTCTCCAGCTCAGCCTTTTCCTCGTTAACCTTCTCCTCGTGTTTCCTGCACTCGTCCTCCCTCCGCTTCAGGTCAGCCTCCCGAGTCTCCATGAAGGCACTCTGGCGCTCCCGCTCCTTCTCCCAGCGCTGCTGCTTTTGGCTTTCCTGTGCCTGCATCTTGTGGAGGTTAGCCAGCTCCTCCTTGTGCTTTTCCTGGTTGCGCTGCTTCTCCTGCTCCAGCAGCGTACTGCTGAATGGGCGGGACGGTCTGCTCTTGGACTGCTGGACGTGCTGCAGCTCGATCTGACTGTCCTGCTGAACCACTAAGGCCTGCCGTGAAATCAACACATGCCTTATCACGGAAATAAACGATGTCAACATGTCTTTTCAAAGCAGATTACGACTTACTTGTAATGTATACAGCCACTGTGCAAGCCGTATTACCCGGTAACACACCTGCAGAGACATGCAGACCCCCAGTGAATGGCAATAAAAACACAAATAATGGACGCACACATTAGCCTATTTGTCTACTATAATCTCAAATTCGGATATCTTATTCTATAAACATGCCTTTGACAGTTATTTAACAGTGTTTTTCAACCTTTTTTGAGTCAAGGCACATTTGTTGTGTTGAAAAAATGCAAATGGCACACCACCAGCTAAAATCATTAAAAAACGAAACTTAATTGACAGTAAAAAGTCATCGCAATTGTTGGATATGACTTTAAAGCATAACCAAGCATGTATCACTACAGCTAATGTCTCAAAGTAGGTATACTGTCAAAGTTAAAAGTTAAAATACCAATGATTGTCACCCACACACTAGGTGTAGTGAAATTTGTCCTCTGCATCTGACCCATCCCCTTGTTTACCCCCTGGGAAGTGAGGGGAGCAGTGGGCAGCAGCGGTGCCACGTCCGGGAATCATTTATGGTGATTTAACCCCCAATTCCAACCTTTGATACTGAGATCCAAGCAGGGAGGCAATGGTCTCATTTTTTTATAGTCTTTGGTATGACTCGGCCGGGGTTTGAACTCCCAACCTACCGATCTCAGGGCGGACACTCTAAACACTAGGCCACCTGTCACATCACACCCTGACTTATTTGGACATTTTTGCTGTTCTCCTGTGTGTAGTGATTTAGTTCTTGTCTTGCGCTCCTATTTTAATGGCTTTTTTCTCTTTTTTTGGTATTTTCCTGTAGCAGTTTCATGTCTTCCTTTGAGCGATATTTCCCACATTTACTTTCGTTCTGCATAGCCTTCCCTAAGTTTCAATTACTCTTCTTAGGGGCACTCATCCATCCATCCATTCTCTACTGCTTATTCCCTTTGGGGTCGCTGGTGCCTATCTCAGCTACAATCGGGCGGAATGCGGTGTACACCCTGGACAAGTCGCCACCTCATCGCAGGGCCTAGGGGCACTCACTTTTTGTTCATTTTTGGTTTAAGCATTTGATACCTTTTTACCTGCATTAGGCCTCCGACCGTTTCCGACATCTAGAAAGCAATTAGCTACCGGCTGCCACCTACTGATATGGAAGAGTATTACACGGTCACTATGCCGAGCTCTAGACAGCACCGACACTCAACAACAACACATCATTTGCAGACTATAATTACTTTTGCAAAAAATATTTTTAACTCCAATACGAGAAATTACATTATCCCCCACGGCACACCAGACTGTATCTCACAGCGCAGTGGATGAAAAACACTGGTTTACACATTAAGAAACAAGAACAGGCATGCAGTAGTGTACTTTACAAAACGTGTACACTTCTGCATATCACGTCTTATCAAAGCAACTTCCTGTTGGAAAATGTTGAGTGAACTGACTTGTAGAGTTAAAGTTCCAATGATTGTCACACACACACTAGGTGTGGCGAAATTATTCTCTGCATTTGACCCATCACCCTTGATCACCCTTGGGGATGTGAGGGGAGCAGCGGGAATAATTTTTGGTTATTTAACCCCCAATTCCAACCCTTGATGCTGAGTGCCAAGCAGGGGGATAATGGCTCCTATTTTTATAGTCTTTGGTATGATTCGGCCGGGGTTTGAACTCACAACCTACCCATCTCAGGGCGGACACTCTAACCACTAGGTCACTGAGTAGGTAAGACGGCGTCCTCTGCTGGATTCATGGCTGCAGCACTCTTTTCCATTGAGAGTGCCATCAAAACTGTTCCATTTAAGTTACCGTCAAAAAGAAATAGAATTGTACTAAAGTAAATGCACAAATATGCAGAGTAAAATGACTTGGCAGGGATCTACCGTACACAAAGACTTGGACTCATAGACTTAACTACTTTCACAGCCAATGGTCACTGCAGTGGACAGCTATTTAAAAGCTGTTTTCTTCAAATTAGAGTTACAATGGACACTGTTGTGTCTTGCCATCCGATACAACAAAAGCTTAAAAACAAGATGGCTGATGCATGAGCAGAAGCACAGAGAGGGGAGAAAGATCTGTCCCATTTCTACAATTGTAGGATGAAGCAACAACTAATAGTAAGTTAAATGTAAGGATTTTGTGAATTGAGGTAATTGTAATTAACCGTGTGTGTGCTAAACTTGACATTATGCATCGCCAGTTATATTACGCAACTTTTTCACTTCCGATATGATACCAATTATTGATCAGTATCGATATACAGTAAATTTGATACGATATCAGCAGCACTCATACATACTTGTAATATTTTGTAGTGTGAAATGCTAGAAAAGGTTTGAAGTGAAATTAGTCAAACACAGAAAAATGGTATCGTATGTATTGAACACAATAACCTATCTATTAACAGTCTGTAATGGATTTGATTTCGTTTTCATTACAATGTAGCAATTTTGTGAATATCAAACCGATCAGTTTACAAAAAAGTTATTTCTCAAGTCAAGACACTCGACATTTTTTCCAAAACATTAACAGTGTTGGAATATGTCAAACAATGATTACGATAAAAACAGTGTTCACAATATGTTATTTCATTAATTCTTCCTTCAAAATATTATATTTATTATATAATAAAATATTACATTTTCAATACTTTAAAAATGCTTATTTATAAAAGTTTTTTTCCATGCCGAGCACGTAATAAATACACCTTGGTTAAGTTAGGGCTGGGCGATATGGCCTTTTTTATTATCGCAATACTTTTTAAGGCCATATCGCGATACAAGATATATATCTCCATATTTTGCCTTAGCCTTGAATGAACAGCAGTATGATGATTCTATGTGTCTACATTAAAACATTCTTCTTCATACTGCATTAATATATGCTACTTTTAAACTTTCATGCAGAGAAGGAAATCACAACTAAAATCGCTATTTTTTTCATACGGTGTTGATCTGGAAATGTTTGCCTCGGCATTTTGATGGTGTGGGCCTGTGGCACCGAATGGAGATGTTGACATGCGGAGTAAGCACTCTTCATTCTCTACACTGCAAAAAGTGAAATCTAAGTAAGCTTACATATCTCAAATAATGGTGATATTTGCTTATTTTCTGTCTGATAAGATCATTCTTCTCACTAAGCAGATTTTATGTTAGTGTTTTACTTGTTTTAAGGGTTTTGGTCCTAAATGATGTCAGTAAGATATTACAACCTGTTGCGGAGATGTGATGACCTATATTGAGTAAAACATGCTTGAAACTAGAATATCAAGTGTTGCAAAGCTGTGTCATCAGCACTCAGAAGTATAAAACTACTTTTTTCAAAGTAATAATTCCTTACTTCAAGCATGAAAAAAAAATCATGATGCCGAGCGCATATCATTATGTCAAGATAATGGCACTAGCATTTACTTCATTTAAGAATATTTTTCAACATATTGAGCAAAAAGGTCTCCTTTTTTTCTAACAAGAAAAGTGCACTTGTTATTAGTGACAATATACGTATTTTAAGGTATTTTCGGGTTCATTGATGTTAGCTAATTTTACTTGTTCTGGAAAGTCTTGACAAGTCGTATTTTCTTGTTCTATTGGCAGATAATTTTGCTTAGTTCAAATAAAATACCCCTGATTTTAGTATTTTTTTTCTTCTTGTTTTTGAACACTGACTTTTTGCAGTGTAGCAGGTGACTTTTCAAATTATGCTACATATTAGCAGTAATGCTACTTTTTGTTGCAATGCTTTTGACCCACACTTGACAAACTAGGTTGTCTGTTCGACATATTCCCACTTGAAGCCAAACAAACGCCAGACAATGGACCCACTGCTGTTTTCATTGGGAATTATTTCTTCCTTCATTTGTGACCAGATTCGCACGTTTTTTCTCTCGTATTACCACTCGCACGGCTCAGCTAGCATCACAGCTAACGTTACACATGCTGCTACCTCTCTGCTCCGTGCGGAAGTATACGTATGTGACGTATGACGTGACAGTATGTGACGTGAGTAAAAAGGTGCACTTGCTGTCTGTAAGAAGGAGAGACAAGAAAGAGCGAGGAGAGCTTGTAGTGTAATGCTAGCAGCTAAAAGCAACTGTGTGAAAACGTACAGTACGTATACTCGAATATCACGATAGTCATTTTTATATCGCACAGAGACGAACCCGCGATATATCAAGTATATCGATATATCGCCCAGCCCTAGGTTAGGTTATCATAATTTGTGCATGAAAGAGTTAAGTACCTCTGTCTGGAATTCGCCAATAGGTGAAGTGGACACGGGCTTCAATATTTCGTCAGTGTCAGCCTTCTTTGCTGGGCTCTCACAGTACTGCAGCTCCTTCCGCTGAGCATCATTCGACAGGTGGGGGCAGTATAGCGGCACCATTTCGTTCCCACTGGGGCCCTCGGCCTCATCTCCATCTGAGGACATACGAGCTACCTCAACATGGGATCACCACAGAATGAATATCATCTTATGATTCCGATGCACAATTCAGCATACTTTTCATTGATCTTATGGACAGGTTACTGTCAGCGCACTGCAAGGTGATATTTGCCTATTTTCTATCTGATAAGATAATTCTTCTCACTAAGCAGATTTTATGTTAGTGTTTTACTTGTTTTAAGGGTTTTGGTCCTAAATGATGTCAGTAAGATATAACAGCTTGTTGCTGAGATGTGATGACCTATATTGAGTAAAACATGCTTGAAACTAGAATATCAACTGTTGCAAAGCTGTGTCATCAACACTCAGAAGTATAAAACAGTTTTTTAAAGTAATAATTTCTTATTTCAAGCATGAAAAAAAACATTACTTTGACGCAATTGTGTGTCATAATTAAAACAGATGACAGCCAAATGGACTTTGCTCTTTTATTTTCAATGAAACAATAGAGAAGACGTACTCAAAGTAATACAGTTGGCACAGTACAGTAAACTGACAGATCATATTTAAATATTTAACACTTCTAACAATTTTGAACAGATATAGTTGATGCACTGGCCCTAGTGTGTGAATGTGAGTGTGAATGTTGTCTGTCTATCTGTGTTGGCCCTGCGATGAGGTGGCGACTTGTCCAGGGTGTACCCTGCCTTCCGCCCGATTGTAGCTGAGATAGGCGCCAGCGCCCCCCGAGACCCCAAAAGGGAATAAGCGGTAGAAACTGGATGGATGGATAGTTGATGCACATTCCAATAAATTCTTCAAAATTACAGTAGAATTTTTTTTTGCCGGCGGCCGGGTTGTGTATGTGTGCACTAATTCAGTGGTCCCCAACCACGGTACCGGGCCGTGGCCCGATTGGTACCGGGCCGCAGAAGAATTTTTTATTAACTTTTATTAAAAAAAAAAATATATATATATTTTTTTTTAATTAAATCAACATACAAAACACAATATACACTTACAATTAGTGCACCAACCAAAAAAACCTCCTTTTTTCATGACAAAAACGTCCCTTTTTCATGACAAAGAAAAAAAGAAAAGAAAAAAAGACACTCTCCACGTGCCGCGGGACAAAATATTAAGCGTTGACCGGTCCGCGGATACAAAAAGGTTGGGGACCACTGCACTAATTGACTGAAAGAGCACACACTTGGCGCGATGATGTCATGTTGTCGATGGAAAAATGAATTTTTAGACAATATTATCTGCCTGAGTGGCTAGTAGACCCCGAGAGTAACAAGCGGTTGCCTTGTTGCCTTTCCATTAAGAACAATTCATCAGTTTTTAGTACAAGTTTGCTGGTTTCAAGAAATGTAATGCCGAGCGCATATCATTATGTCAAGACAATGGCACTAGCATTTACTAAATTTAAGAATAATTTTCAACATATTGAGCAAAAAAAGTCTTTTTTTTTCTACCAAGAAATGTGCACTTGTTATTAGTGAGAATATACTTATTTTAAGGTGTTTTGGGGTTCATTAAAGTTAGCTAGTTTTACTTGTTTTGGAAAGTCTTGACAAGCCAAATTTTCTTGTTCTAATGGCAAATTATTTTGCTTAGTTCAAGTAAAATACCCCTAATATTTTTGTATATATTTTTTTATTGTTTTTGAACACTGAATTTTTGCAGTGCGCCCCTCCAAGCCTCAGCTCTCCTCCCCGGTTTACTATGATTATTACCATGGAGGTTGCTTGAGTCTTTAATTTTGGAGAGGAGCAGGTTTTGAATGTTTTCCACTGCAGGCAAAAAGGAAAAAGAAGTTAGTACAGTATAATTAACTTATTCCGTGGCAGCAGTTAGCAGGTCTCCGATCAGACCTTCATCGATAGCTCCTTGGAGCAATGTTTCCCCCTGCTGGAGTTCAGCGGAGTCTCCTCGCAGCAGAAGCCTTTTAGAGGGGCTCTCAAGGACGGCCAGTTCCTTGTACAGGGATGTGTAGATGAGCAGCTTCTCCGTCAGGAATTGCTTGATCAGGTCATCTTTCTCCTTCAAACTATCTATGCACAGGGAACATGCATATTATTATAAAATACTAAGCAAATGCACAATATGCAATGTGTGATTCCAGTGCCAGACTTTATATTGGTGCTCTATGATGTACAGGTGGTTAAATATCACCATACCTTGATATTCTTGGAGTCTGGGACTAAGCTCGTAGTGGTCTTCGTCCTCCTCGGAATACCTAGATGTCAATGACATGTCCGTTCTAAATTATGTATTGTATTTCCTTAAATACCGTATTTCTTGAATTGCCGCCGGGTATATAGTATGCGCCTGCCTAGAATTGCTGCCGGGTCAAACTCGTTTCACAAAATAATTAGCGCATGCTTAGCATTACGGCCGGCTCAGGATTAACGCCGGGTCAAACTTGTTTCGCAAGATATTAATTTTATTAGCGCATGTCTAGAATTTCCGCCGGGTCAAACTCGTCACGTCACGAGTGACACTTCACCTGTCATCATTTTAAACATGTAGGAGGCGGATTTCAAGAATTTGAAATCGCAAATAGGGAAGAAGATTAAGAGCTATTCAGTAGGATTTAAGGTCCAAGTTATTGAATCTGCTAAAAAGAATAGTAAGCAGCTATGTTTTAGTAATATACCATAGCTGCGTGTGTCAAATGTGAGTCATTAAATGACTCCCGCCTCCTGATGGTAGAGGGCGCTAGTGGGCCTTTTTGCGACTACTCGGCTGCAGAAGAAGTGACAACAAGCAGCAAGAGTGAGCAGCGTGTGTTTATTTTTTCCTCTCGCTTGCACTTTTAACATGGAAGATTACATATCTAAGATAAAACAGTTTTCTAAACTGGACTTTCAATCGAAGCAGGAGGTAATAAAAGGAAGATCTCCATCGAGACAGAGAGACTTTTAAAACAGAAGAAAGGTAAGGAAGACTTCTACAAACAAGTTATCAATGCTTTTGATCTGAAAAAGCTGCGCATGGACTTCATTTATAAGTAAAGGTAAGACCAAAATAACGTTTTTTTATTAAATGTGCTTTTCATGATGGTATCCTTACGTCACACTCCAATTTTTAAGCGCAGGCCTAAATATACCGCATGCCTTTGGTAAGTGCCGGAGTGAGAAGAGGTTTTAAAATAATTAGCGCCCCGGCTGCAATTCAAGGAAATACGTTTTCTCTATAAACTGCACAGCGTTTTAAGTTGGCTTGGGAGGAAAAGGTTGGCATTCTCCTCCCCCCCACTTACTGGTTAATGGCATTCCGTATGAATGCCATCCAGCTGACGCGCTCCTCTCTGGAGCCAGCGTGGAGCTCGTACATCTCGGAGGAACACGCACAGATGAGGAACATTGCTTTGTCTTCATGGGCAACCTCCCTCAATATCAGGTTTTGAAGGGAGACCACTGGCGGTTTGTTATCCTGCACAGGAAAACAAACCTGTGCAGCTCAAGGTGGCTTTTCTTAAAGGGGAAGTGCACTTTTTTTTGGAATTGTTTTCTTTTTTTGAATTGTTTTCTTTTTTTTCCTTTCACAATCATTATGAAAGACATGACGACAGATATTTTTTCTCCCGCATTCTAAATATTAAATAAATCCATTCATCCATTTTCTACCGCTTGTCCCTTTCTGGGTTGCGGGGGGTGTTGGAGATTAAACTGTATTCGGGCGGAAGGCGGGGTACACCCTGGACAAGTCGCCAGCTCATCACAGGGCCAACACAGATACACTGCAAAAAATGAAATCTAAGTACAATTAAATATCTCAAATAAGGATGATATTTGCTTATTTTCTGTCTGATAAGATAATTATTCTCACTAAGCAGATTTTATGTTAGAGTGTTTTACTTGTTTTAAGTGTTTTGGTCCTAAATGATGTCAGTAAGATATTACAGCTTGTTGCTGAGATGTGATGACCTATATTGAGTAAAACATGCTTGAAACTTGAATATCAACTGTTGCAAAGCTGTGTCATCAACACTCACAAATATAAAACTACTTTTTTAAAGTAGTAATTTCTTATTTCAAACATGAAAAAACAAATCATGACTTTGACACATTTGTGTCTCATAATTAAAACAGATGACAGCCAAATGGACTTTGACGTTTTTTTTCAATGAAACAATAGAAAAAATACGGACTCATATAGTAGTACAGTTGCTATTAGTAAGAATATACTTATTAATTAATTAGGGACCTAAAGTCCCTTTCGGACAGAGAACCCTATTGTATTTCTAAGGTTTTATTATTATTATACCGCCGCCTCTTTGAGCTGTAATTTGACCCCCTTAACGTGCTTCAAAACTCACCAAATTTTACACACACACACACACACACACACACACACACACACACATCAGGACTGGCGAAAATTGCCATCTAATAAAAAAAAACAAAACCTCAAAACTCTAGCGCCCCCTAGGAAAAACACAGACAAAACTGCTTGTAACTTCCGTTAGGAATGTCATAGAGACATGAAACAAAAACATCTATGTAGGTCTGACTTAGACCTAGATTTCATAAAAGGACATCCTTCAGCAAAAATCAACAGGAAGTTGGAAAAAACCCCTTCAAAACAAAAGTTTCCTAAAAAATGCTCTAATCTTTGAGCTGTAATTTGACTCCCTTAAAATGCTCTAAAACTCACCAAACTGGACACACACATCAAGACTGGCGGAAATTGCAATCTAATAAAAAAACCAAACCCCAAAACTGCACTCTAGCGACCCCTAGGAATAAATCACAGACAAAACTGCTCCTAGGAAGAAAACACAGACAAAATTGCTTGTAACTTCCGGTAGGAATGTCGTAGAGACATGAAACAAGAACCTCTATGTAGGTCTCACCTAGACCTACATTTCATTCATTTACATCCTTCAGCAAAAATCACATTAAACCCTGCCCCACCGTGCTGCCGCATTAATTAAATAAATGTGATCAAAAGTCTGCTTATAATGGAGCCTACAAAGCCTTTAAAAAAACATTCAAACACCTACATTGAGGTTTTATATACCGTACATTTCGGACTATAAGTCGCAGTTTTTTTCATAGTTTGGTTTGACATATACTCCGGAGCGACTTATGTGTGAAATTATTAACACATTACCGAAAAATATCAAATAATATTATTTATCTCATTCGCGGAAGAGACGAAGAAAATGTCAGCAATAGTCACACACACGTCAGCAGTCGTCACACACACGTCAACCAATAAGAGTTTGGCGGGGGAAGGTCAAGGCAGAAGTGCATTGTGGGTCATGGAATGCTAACTGCTACATGCTACTTCCGTAGCTATTAAAATGGATCATTTCATTGTTGGCGGTAACTTATAAAAACTGAGAAGGGCTGAACAAAAATGTCACCGAAAAGGAAATCATGTACTGCAGATTACAAGCTGGACGTAGTGAAATATGCAGCAGAAAACGACAAGAGGAAGTGGCACATACCTTTGGAGTTGGCAGAGTTGTTTAGAAGCGACATCGAGGGAGAAAATTTCATGGGATTTATGGATTAGGAGTGACGGATTGTTTGGTAAAGGTATAGCATGTTCTATATGTTATAGTTATTTGAATGACTCTTACCATAATATGTTAGGTTAACATAGCAGGCACCTTCTCAGTTGGTTATTTATGCCTCATATAACGTACACTTATTCAGCCTGTTGTTCACGATTCTTATTTATTTTAAATTGCCTTTCAAATGTCTATTCTTGGTGTTGGATTTCATCAAATAAATTTCCCCCAAAAATGCGATTTATACTCAACATGTTTTTTCCTTCTTTATTATGCATTTTCGGCCGGTTGTGACGTATACTCCGGAGCGATTTATAATCCGAAAAATACGGTACACATGATGTAGATATATATGTAATGTAGTACCGAGCACATTTACAATAACATTTCATATTTACGTATTTTGCTCATTTCAAGCATACGCGGCACGTTTATTTAAAAAAAAAAAAGGGATCACCTTTGTTTTTGTTTTTTTCATCACTCACTGCAGACTTTATGAGAGCCAACCAACATAATAAAACATCACTTACTGTACAATGTCTGCTGTCATTAGGGTGCTGACTGCATTTGTTCCCATTTAGGTAAAGAATGTCTCATAATCTTCACAACAAAACAGGGTGGGCAGTTGGGACCAAGCGTCTTTTTGTGTCGTTCTGGCCGTTTTTGAGTCCTAAATGGCTGTCGAAGTGTACCAACTTGTCAGAATACTAATCAGACTTCTTCTGTCCAGGTGCGATGCTTGATTTATAATCTAAGATAAACTTACAGGTAGCAAGGAGTCAGCAGACCACTCGATCTAAACATAGGGACACACGGTAGTAGAGGTGTGGGAAAAAAAAATCGATTCGAATTTGAATCGTGATTCTCATTTTTTTTTTTAAATCTATTTTTTTTTATTTTTATCAATCCAACAAAACAATACACAGCAATACCATAACAATGCAATCCATTTCCAAAACCAAACCTGACCCAGCAACACTCAGAACTGCAATAAACAGAGCAATTGAGAGAAGACACAAACACGACACAGAACAAACCAAAAGTAGTGAAACAAAAATTAATATTATCAACAACAGTATCAATGTTATAATTTCAGCATAGCAGTGATTAAAAATCCCTCATTGACATTATCATTAGACATTTTTAAAAAATGAAAAAAAGAACAATAGTGTCACAGTGGCTTACACTTGCATCGCATCTCATTCGCTTGACAACACACTGTGTCCCATGTTTTCACAAAGATAAAATAAGTCATATTTTTGGTTCATTTAATAGTTAAAACAAATTTACATTATTGCAATCAGTTAATAAAACATTGTCCTTTACAATTATAAAAGCTTTTTACTAAAATCTACTACTCTGCTAGCATGTCAGCAGACTGGGGTAGATCCTGCTGAAATCCTATGTATTGAATGAAGAGAGAATCCTTTTAAATTGGGAAAGAAATCGTTTTTGAATCGAGAATCGTGTTGAATTGAAAAAAAAAAAAAAAATCGATTTTGAATCGAATCATGACCCCAAGAATCGAATCGTGGCACACCCAAAGATTCACAGCCCTACACGGTAGTGATCACGGCACCGCTATAAATAGTTTGTCTGCGTAAGCGCTTATATTAACAATATCACTAATACTTGGTCAATATTCAAGTCACCAAATGTAAATGGGGTGCTGTTGCCGTTTTTTTAATGGTTATTTATTGGATTTTATGGGCAAAAAATGGAAGCTCTGCTGTAAACAGACCTTTGTTTAATATTTGGATTGCATTTTTTTTTAAAATCCATCCGTCGTCATGTCTTTCATAATGTTTGTGAATGGTATGCAAAATTCCCCAAAAAGTGCATTTCCCATTTAACATTATTCCATGCAGCACTCACCACCGCAGCAAAGACAAACTTCTGATCTTTGTCTTGAAACAGGATGAGCACATCTGACAGCAGCACAGCGTGGACGTCTGCAAGCACACATTAATGTTCAACAACCACAAAAGCGAATATAATTTTGTTCTTCAACTTAGATAAAGCACACATCTTTGAACTTGGTAAGTAAAATACACAGCAGGACTGGTTCAGCCTGGGTGCACCAATGCCTGGCCTAGTTAGCAGTTTTGTAGTGAAAGCCACCTCTACAGACAAGTCACAAACCTTTCTGTCTGCCAGAAGACTTCCAGGTGACCGGGCCTTCATGCAGCAGTATTCTGTTGCTGTGGATCAGATCCTCTCGGCGGAACACTTGACCGTCCTTCAACCGGCCCACGGATTTGGGCTCCAAACGCACGCAGATCTCTCTCAGGCGGGAAGCCTTCTCGTATTCCCGGACGCAGTCGTTCACTTGGGAGATTGTGTCTTTTATGGACGCCAAGGCATGGAGCAGAGACTGGTACTCGTATGTGTCGGCTGGAAGGAGAAGGCAGGTTTTTTTTTTTGATGTATTTGCAAAAAAGAAAAAAAGTGTACATTATGTAGAGAAGCAGTTCACCGTCAGTGTTCTGTATGATCTGCTCCACCAGGAGAGGATACTTTGTGATGCGCTGAGTCACTAGCAGAAAACATTCAGGGATCCCCAACCTTCTTACCAGGGCCAGCTGACCAATTTTCTGTTACAATACACACATTTGTTTACTAAATTAATCTCCAGCATTTTCACATACTTTAGGAGAGTCCAATGTGTGGTCCGGAATACATTTATTGACACGCGGCTTAATCTAAAAACGTCACACTAATTACAAACAACATACTTTTTCCACCTTTAAAAGGCAAAAATACATTTACATTGTTTCAGCATGCAATTGAGTAAATAAAAGTTGACTGATAGCAAATAGTTTTCCCCAGAAATTTTACATGCTTAGAAATGACACCACATATTGTACCTTCATGAGGCTCTGCAGCTTCTTGTTGTTCTGCATCTGCTCTTTGTACAGACAGATGGCTTCACTGTGATGGCCACAGAAAACACTGTACCCGCCCTTAATTTTTTCACCAAGTGCGTCTGAAAACTACCACAGCGCACACACACACACACACACGCACACACACACACACACACACACACACACACACACACACACACACACACACAAAAAAAAACACTTACACAGTTGTTCTTTGAAAGTCATCGAAATTGTGCTATGATTGCATTGCTTTTTTTTTTTTTTTAAAAACACCAGACAGGTCATTTGCAGAGTTACCTGAGAGATGAGTATATCTCCCAGCTCCATGATCTGGTAGCCATTTGGACTTTGCTCCTCCTGACTGCAGCTTTGACGTAGTTTAAGGCATCTGAGGAAGTGCTGATGCAGGGTGAGCAGGTCGTCCACTCCCTGGAAGAGCATATCGATTTTGCCCTCGTCCAAGAGCAGAGATTGCTTCAACTCGTACATATAGACGTATCGAAGGATCTTTAAAGTGCGCACGTGGTGCATCTCTGTCTGGATAAGCTCTGCAAGAAAAAAAGGGAAGAGGGTGAAGTGAAAATGGCTGACACTGACTGATGACTACGGGTCACTTCTTCACTTGACAGGTGAAGCCTCAAATAAGATGGTTCTCTTTTTGAAATACAGTAGTTTTAATTACCAACTTGTCACTGTTACGTCTGTAGTACTGTATAATTATCATACGTGATAATGGCTAAGAGTTATTTTAGTCCCTGCTTCCAATCATTTCGAGCCATCAAGACGGAGTCGTGGAATTGAAGAGCTAATTGAGTGATTTTACCAAGAAGACACCCTGAGTGCAAGCACCTGCAGTGATATGAACATTGAGTTTGAGTTTCGTTTGAACATGCAAGCATACAACATGATACATCACAATTTCCAGTTTCTCTTTTCAACATGTTCGAAAAGGAGTAAGAAGAAGCAGAGCTTATTTAATCCTACCCCTTTTCTTTTACATCACAGTTGCTAAAACTTTTGTTCACTTCCTGTGTATTCACAATATACTCCATAAGTAATCACAACAAAAATAAATAAATAAATACTCGGTGAAGGAAGTAACATTTCATATAGTGAAATGAGTAAGATTATTTTGAAAATGGATGGTTGGATGAAATAAATTCAGAATGTTTATCATGGTTCTTCTTCTTTGTACTTTGTAAACACTAAGTTTGAAGTGTTTCTTGAAGTGGATCATATTAGTACATTGTTTGATTTCTTTGCTTAATCCACTCCATAATTTAACTCCACATACCACATTGAGCATTTAAATGGATGCCTATCAATTGCAGGTGGTGTGGTATAGGGGAGCATTCAACACACCATAAATGACATCCTGTCTTTTAACAGCATCTCTCTGCAGAGTCCGTAGGTAGTCCGGGTTGGTAGCCACGCTCCACGACTCTGCCTCCAGGTTCTTGCTGTCGCTCTCCAGCTCAGCTCGTAGCATGGAGTAATGGCCATCTGAAGAACAACAAGTCATGATGGGATAAGGCATGTCTCTTGACTTGGGGTCATGAATTTCAGTCATTATGGTGATGATAATGATGATAACGACGACGAAAGAAGCAAGTGCAGAGGAACTGACCTTCTAGGTTGATGGACTCAGTCAGGGAGGAAGCCAAAGAGATGTCGTCCTCAGCGGAGTGTTTCAACCGCAAGCCTTCCACTTCATCCATCTGTGTTGAAACGGCTCTATTTGTAGTATGTGGACAGAAGTTTATGTAAGAAAAATGATATAAAAAAGAAAATGACAACTACTACGCATGTATACAGAGTACCGGTATTTTTAGGTACCGGTTCTTAATTGGGTCGGTCCAAGCGGGCCGTAAAAATTCTGCACAAAAAATACTGCTATCAGTACTTTTTTATCCAGCTGAGCATCGTAATTATGACGAGTACGCGCTATCACTTTCATTCAAGCGCCGCTGCAAAGCATTAAAAAAAAAAACACACGGTAACAGCCAATCAGAGTCTACCTTTCACCGCCCCACTTCCGGGTACGCAAAAGTAAACAGAATCATAGATTTTTGTTTCATTGGAATTGCGGACGGACTCAACATTCGCTAAAACAGAATCTAAACGTGGAACGTCGTGGAAATTGCTGTAGTGTGACTGAGATGCTGTCATTTAGAAGAAAAGGGGAAACATGTTTGCCGTGCCCTGGACAAACACTCACCTCCATGGGCAAGTTCTCTATATACGGCAGCCCTGCACGGAGCACCATTTTTGGGCCATTCTTGTTCTTGCCTCCGTGACACACGGCCACCTCCAACTACCAAACCAACTCTAAAATACAGAGACGAACATTTCCCAAATGACTCGTACGTACGAGGTGATGTTTCTTTACCAAATATGATGACTAATAGTTGCTATAAAGATGTTTGATAAACTCCCGCTACTACTGCAGCCAGATGTGGATGCAACCACCAATTAAACATCTTCATTGGTAAGTGTATGATAACTTCTCATACTATAGTTGAAGCATCCATCCATCCAATTTCTACCGCTTATTCCCTTTGGGGTCGCGGGGCCGCTGGTGCCTATCTCAACTACAATCGGGCGGAAGGCGGCGTACACCATGGAAATAACTGATGCATCTTTATTTTACTTGGAAACATGTCAACTCAGATTTATTGAGATTTTTCTTATTTAAATGATTTTTTTAATTCACTTAGAGCAGTGGTTCTCAACCTTTTGTCAGTGATGTACCCCCTGTGAACATTTTTGTAATTCAAGTACCCCCTAATCAAAGCAAAGTATTTTTGGTTGAAAAAAAGAGATAAAGAAGTAAAATACAGCACTATGTCATCAGTTTCTGATTTATTAAATTGTATAACAGTGAAAAATATTGCTCATTTGTAGTGGTCTTTCTTGAACTATTTGGAAAAAAATATATAAAAATAACTAAAAACTTTTTGAAAAATAAACAAGTGATTCAATTATAAATAAAGATTATTACACATAGAAGTAATCATCAAGTTAAAGTGTCCTCTTTGGGGATTGTAATAGAGATCCATCTGGAGTCATGAACTTAATTCTAAACATTTCTTCACAAAAAAAAAGAAATCTTTAACATCAATATTTATGGAACATGTTCACAAAAAAATTCTAGCTGTCAACACTGAATATTGCATTTCTTTTCACAGTTTATGAACTTAAATTTATATTTTGTTGAAGTATTATTCAATAAATATATTTATAAAGGATTTTTAAATTGTTGCTGTTTTTAGAATATTTTTGAAAAATCTCACATACCCCTTGGCATACCTTCAAGTACCCCCAGGGGTACGCGTACCCCCATTTGAGAACTACTGACTTAGAGTGTTAATAAAACAATGAAGTAATCTGTAGTTTATTTGTTTTTTAGTACAGATGCTATAAAACTGACAGGTTAAAAACAATGTAAAAAATTGTGATATTGGCGTATCTTTCGGATTATAAATCGCTCCGGAGTATACATCGCACCGGCCGAAAATGCGTAATAAAGAAGGAAAAAATCATATATACGTCGCAGTGGAGTATAAGTCGCATTTTTGGGGGAAATTTATTTGATAAAATCCAACACCAAGATTAGACATTTGAAAGGCAATTTAAAATAAATAAAGAATAGTGAACAACAGGCTGAATAAGTGTACGTTATATGAGGCATAAATAACCAACTGAGAAGGTGCCTGCTATGTTAACCTAACATATTATGGTAAGAGTCATTCAAATAACTATAACATATAGAACATGCTATACCTTTACAAAACAATCTGTCATTCCTAATCCATAAATCCCATGAAATCTTCTTCCTCGATGTCGCTTCTAAACAACTCTGCCAACCCCAAAGGTATGCACCGCTTCCTCTTGTCGTTTTCTGCTGCATATTTCACTATGTCCAGCTTGTAATCTGCAGTACATGATTTCCTTTTCGGTGCCATTTTTGTTCAGCCCTTCTCAGTTTTTATAAGTTACCGCAAACGATGAAATGATCCATTTTAATAGCTACGGCAGTAGCATATAGCAGTTAGCATTCCATGAACCACAATGCACTTCTGCCATGACCCTCCCCCGGCGAATTTTTATTGGTTGACGTGTGTGTGACGATTGCTGACGTGTGTGTGACGATTGCTGACATTTTCTTCGTGTTTTCCGCAAATTAGATAAATAATATTGATATTTTACGGTAATGTGTTAATTTCACACACACAGTTAGTCGTTCCGGAGTATATGTTGCACCCCCGGCCAAACTATGAAAAAAACTGCGACTTATAGTCCGAAAATACGGTAATAGAGATCTGATTTTTTTTCCCCCGTATCGGCCAGCCCTAGGAGGATGTAATAATCAGCTTGGAGTAATCACAAATAAGGAAGCAACACCACACAATAGTTTGTAACAACAATATTTCCTCCTCAAAGTCCAGTGTTTAGTGATCCAGTAATCCACAGAGCAATATTAATCAAAATTTAAGTAAAATAATAATCCATAAAGCTGCTCAGAAACATGATAGCATTTGTTGACGGGTCTCCAGTCGCCGGGTTTGCGTGGCATCAAAACACATAACTGCGTTGCACCATGTACGGCAAACATATTTGACTTGTTTAAGAATTAAAAAGCCGCTGTTGATAAAAAACGTCCCTTTTGTAAGATGTCACATGACGTTAATCTCTTGTGCCAATAAAATAGTAATAAAAATAAACATTTTAAATCTTTATTTACACCAATTACATTCAGTACCGATAAGAGTACTGATGAATACCAATATGGATAAAGAATATCCGTAAGGATATCGTATCGATAAAATCTTGACGCTATATATCCATAACTACGATACAAGTGACTGAAGATGTGACATCAATCTGTCAAATATGAAGCGAAGAAGCATTACTATGAGTCACGGGAACATGACCTGAGTGTGACAGGACAGCCGACATACCTGAGACTTGAGTCTTTGTATGAGGATAACCCAGTTTTGTCTTTTGTGGGGGTGACAGTCATGCCTGCACCACGGACGCAGCCAGAGGTGCCATCAGGTGCTGGTGGGAGAAGAAAATGAGAGTTTCTCCATATTAGAAATGTAAATAGAACCTAAATTTAGTTCATTGCACTGCTCCGAGAGAAAACACTTGATTAATTACGCTAGTTACCTCCACCATGAGGTGATGATTTGTAAAAAGTGATCTGATTAACAGTCTGATCTGGTTAATTTCTACTTTGTTACAAGCGTCAACATAAGGTACAGGCCAAAACTTTGGATTGTTTAATGTGTTTTCTTAATTTTCATGACTATTTACTAGGGGTGTAACGGTACGTCTATTTGAATTTAACCGTTTCGGTACGGGGGTTCCGGTTCAGTTCGGAGTTGTACCGAACGAGTTTCCACACGAACATATGAAGTAACCGCCTAATCTAAAGTCTTAACAAGCTGCTACGCTCTGTTCTGCCTCTGTCTCCTACACAGCACCCAGCATTTTCCAACCCACACAACCATCTGATTGGTTACATATATAGCGGTAACAGCCAATCAGCAGTGCGTATTCAGAGCGCATGTAGTCGGCGCTTCAGCGTCGAGCAGATAGGTGTTTAGCAGGTGAGCAGCGGACTCTCCCCAAATTATAATAAACACCTCCCATTCAACGTTCTAGATGACGTTCTAGAAACAAACTGCAGCTCAGCTCGCTCGCAGTCCTGGCTCAAGGTGAAGGCTAATTAACTTTTAGCGTAACGTTAGCTCATTTTGCGGTGTGTGTGTATGCTCGTGATATAATAATGTAAGTGTATCATTAAGCCTACATGAACTCCATGGTGTTCAGGGATGAATAGTCTCTCCTATTGCTATTGTACTATTTTTTCAGCTAGAGTTACATTAATCATTAGTATTGTAGCAGCCTAGTTTGAATGGCAGGGTCCCTGCTATCACATGTTGATAAAAATATAACATTTACATAATAAATATCAACTACAGGCTTCCCAAATGATGTGATAAATTAAACATGATGAGTTGACTTGAAACTGTTTAATGTTGCACTTTCTTTATGTAGAAGAAAAGTTTTGTCATTTTATTTAATCTGAGCAACAAGTTGAGGCAGTTTAATGTTGATCAACGTGGGCAGATTTATTATAGTGTTCCCAATGTTAAAAGGATAAAGCCATTGTTTACAAATTTGGTAAATAAATAACCCAAAAATGTATATTTTCTTGTTTTCTTACTGTACCGAAAATGAACCGAACCATGACCTCTAAACCAATGTACGTACCGAACCGACATTTTTGTGTACCGTTACACCCCCACTATTTACCTTGTAGATTGTCACTGAAGGCATCAAAACTATGACACCTGTGAAGTGAAAAACCTTTCAGGTGACTACCTCGAAGCTCATCGAGAGAATGCCACGAGTGTGCGAGAAAGTAATCAGAGCAAAGGGGTGGCTATTTTGAAGAAACTACAATATAAAACATGTTTTCAGTTATTTCACATTTTTTTGCCAAGTACATAACTCCACATGTCATTCATAATTTTGATGCCTTGGTGGCGGCAGGGGGTGGGTGTATATTGTAGCCCGGAAGAGTTAGGACTGCATGGGATTTGGGGTATTTGTTCTGTTGTGTTTAGGTGCGGATGTTCTCCCAAAATGTGTTTGTCATTCTTGTTTGGTGTGGGTTCACAGTGTGGCGCATATTTGTAACAGTGCTAAAGTTGTTTATACAGCCACCTTCAGTGTGACCCGTGTGGCTGTTGACAAAGTATGCCTTGCAGTCTCTTGCGGATGTGTGTGTATATAAGACAGATACAATATATGACTGGGCTGGCACGCTGTTAGTACACGTTGTAGAAGGCGTTAAAGGCAGTACCATAACGCCACCCATGAACATTGTTGATTGGGTGAAGATCGACAGAATTTGGAAAGAATGGTTGCCCTGAAATCAAGGAGTCTCTCGGGAAAATTGGGACTGGGGAAAATTGGGACTGCTGGCATGTATGACGCTGTCAAGCGCCATTCATATAAAACTTGCTGGCCGCACTAACATTAAATTGTCATATCAAGGCGCGGGCCGCAAATGGCCCGCGGGTCGCGTGTTTGAGACCCCTGATGTAAATAGTCATGAAAATAGAGAAAACGCATTGAATGAGAAGGTGTGTCCAAACCTTTGGCCTGTACTGCATGTGTATGTTTGTATGCATCAGTGTTTCCCACAGGTCAGGCATCTATTTGTGGTGGTGTGGTCGGGCGGCGGGGGTGGTGGCTGGCGGCGGCGGCGGCGGCAATGACCAAGAAGAAAGCGGAGTTGGAATATAATTACAACACTTTATGTACATATTTATATACATAGTTATATCATATTTACATATTTATATAATATTTAACTAAAAGCTCCATTCACAGACAGAGTCCCATTGCTTTTATGAGCGGTCGAGCGAGTCAAAAGCCTAAAAAAAATAATATTTTTTTTATAAATTTTATAATTTTTTTTATTTATTTATTTGTGGCGGCCGTAATTCTTTCGTGGCGGGCCGCCACAAATAAATGAATGCGTGGGAAACCCTGATGCATGCCTTAGCCTGGGTCAATGAGTCAATTATTCAAACAATAAATGAAAGTGGACTTAATAATTTTGCTGTGTCGGATTGTGTGTTTGTTTTCTTCGTCTCTCACTTCCAACCGGAGGTGAGCTAGGGTTCACTTTGTGCATGGTTTTCAGCACCTGAGCGCGTTCGTTCAATAGCGGAACTGAATGAACAGAGTGAATCCTCTGGTCATCCATCCACAATCTTTGTCTTGGTGGTTGGAGGTGGGACCGCTAGCTTTCGCACATGGACAAAGCCTCGCTAGTTGCTAGTGAGAAGCAATGCGGAGTAACAAAAATTAGGAGGATGAAATATGATTGCAAACCAAATGTTTTATTTCTGCTTCAAATTAGTGAGTAAAATCAACCCATCAACACTTATGTTTGTTGGAAAATTAAAAAACAAAACAAAAACTCCAAACCCAGTTTTTCCAACTGGGTAAAAACTGCACGTCACAATGTTCATTGATTATTGAAGTGCAATTTTTGCTAAAAGAGATTGAGAGTGCGTGTTTGTATGTTTGTTTGCAGTATGTTCCATAAGATAAGATTAGTGCCTAAGTTAGTATCAAAAAATGCTGACAATAATATCGATTATCAGGAATAATTAGTCAGACAATAAATCATCCAAAAAAATTTTGTTATGGGCCCAGGCCTATGTAAGATGGTGACCCTGCCTCCACCCACGGACACAAAAGCAGTGGAGAACTGACAAAAAGGCTTCACCATTTCTTTCATGCCGCTATAGATAGCTCAAAAAGTTATCGTCGGGTTTTCAACTACCTTTTAGGAAATGTTAGAAATAGGATAAGTAACAAGTCATATATTTTAGGGGCTGATCCAGATCATCGTCTGGAATCAGGAGATGAGGCCTTATTTCCCCACTCCTGACTGCATCTTTTGTTCTCCTCTCCCTTTTTGAGTGTGCTTTTCGTAAATTTTCCACTCCTATAGTGCGCTATTTGTTATAAAACATTCTTATATTCGCTGACAGATTATTTTCTGCTTTTGCGTACCAAAACATTAACATAATTAGACAAGGCGACTCAGTAAAGAATCTGGGTATTATCTTTGACCCAACTCTCTCGTTTGAGTCACACATTAAGAGTGTTACTAAAACGGCCTTCTTTCATCTCCGTAATATCGCAAAAATTTGTTCCATTTTGTCCACTAGCGATGCTGAGATCATTATTCATGCCTTCGTTACGTCTCGTCACGATTACTGTAACCTATTATTTTTGGGCCTCCCTATGTCTAGCATTAAAATATCACATTTGGTACAAAATGCAGCTGCTAGACTTTTGACAAGAACAAGAAAGTTTGATCATATTATGTCTATACTGTATTTACCTTATATACATATATATATATATATATATACCTATACTGGCTCACCTACACTGGCTTCCTGTGCACTTAAGTAATGAAAGCTTAAAGTCACATCTTACATGTAAAATATTACACCATCCTATCTTGCTGATTGTATTGCACCATATGTCCCGGCAAGAAATCTGCCTTCAAAGAACTCCAACTTATTAGTGATTCCCAGAGCCTAAAAAAAGTCTGCAGGTTATAGAGCGTTTTCTATTGGGGCTCCAGTACTCTGGAATGTGCTCCCAGTAACAGGGATGCATTTAAGTGCCATCTTAAAACTCATTTATATATTCAAGCCTTTTAATAGACCCAACTTTTAGACCAGTTGATCTGCCGTTTCTTTTCTGCTCTGCCCCCCTCTCCTTCATGGAAGGGTGGGGGGCACAGGTTTGGTGGCTACGGATGAAGCGCTGGCTGTCCAGCGTCGGGACACAGAGTGGACCACTCGTCTGTGCATCGATTGGGGAAGTCTCTGCGCTGCTGACCTGTCTCCGCTCACGACAGTCACCTTCTGGTCCCACTATGGACTGGACTCTCACTATCATGTTAGATCCACTACGGAATGGACTCTCACTATTATGTTAGATCCACTATGGACTGGACTCTCACTATCATGTTAGATCCACTATGGACTGGACTCTCACTATTATTTTAGATCCACTATGGACTGGACTCTCACTATTATGTTAGATTCACTATGGAGTAGACTCTCACAATATTATGCTAGATCCACTCGACGTCCATTGTACCGGTCGCCCGGGGGAGGTCCCCACATCTGCGGTCCCCTCCAAGGTTTCTCATTGTCATCCCATTGGGTTGAGTTTTTCCTTGCCCTGATGTGGGATCTGAGCCGAGGATGTCACTGTGACTTGTGCAGTCCTTTCAGACGCTCATGATTTAGGGCTATATAAGTAAACATTGATTGACTGATTGATTTAACATCAACTGTACTGTAGGGTTGCAAAATGTATGTTACACAAAATCTGCGCGACTCAAGAATAAAAAGATTGAAAACAAAAGCATATTTGCACAAAACAAAAAAAAGACATCAGTGGCAATAACTGGAGATGTGGTCAAGAATACATTGCACCATTCCTCGACATTCTACGAGAAAAGCAGTTCAGTC
This sequence comes from Nerophis ophidion, assembly GCF_033978795.1. NCBI lineage: Eukaryota > Metazoa > Chordata > Actinopteri > Syngnathiformes > Syngnathidae > Nerophis > Nerophis ophidion. The sequence goes on from NC_084624.1 coordinate 43,935,319, forward strand.
AAGCGGACAAGAAGCAAGACTAACAAGCAAAAAAAGAGGGCATTGAGACCTACCTTCCTTATAGGCTTTGCCACACAGTCTCTACCTGTAAAAGAAGAGAGTTTGTGTCACAGATCCAAACATACTGTGTGTAAACTAATCAGCCCTGCAAAAAACGGGAGAACAGGTTTGGTGGGCAAAGAAGCGTTTAGGCAGCGTCAGCTCAGGTTGGACCAGCTCGCAGGTAAACAAGCACACTGTGGGAAAGGCGTCACAGCTGATCAACTTTGATCTTTCAGCTATATGCAGCAGAGGCATGTCAGACGGCTTTTATCTGCCCCACATCCTGACAGTGACGCGCATACTTTGGCGTGGCATTGCACGCTTATTTGAATATCTTCATAATGACCCCCATTACAGGCACACTAATGAGTCTGGTTGGTATTATGTGAAGCTACTTGCCAGATGCTAATGTACCTAGGGTCAAAGATGGTGAACCTCTGCTGCTTCAAACGATCTCAGACAGTATTATTAGCAAAGACGTATTAAGGACACGCACGCACGCACAGACACACACAAACACTTCAGTGATGATCCCATCGAGGATCCACCTGGTGACTGCATTCTGGTTACGGTATGCTGCAAAATACGAAAACAATATTGTAGTAGCCGTTTGTCAAAATATTGTTTACCAATACAACATTTTAGCAAAAGAAAACAAAAAGAGCCATTGTGGTGTACTCAGAGATGCGCGGTTTGCGGTCTCATTCGAGGAGTCCGCAGATAAACCGCAGGTCGGGCGGGTGACATGACGAAAAAATTAATTTTAATTAGATCCGGGCGGGTGGCGGTTGAATCATACGGAAATATTTGATATAGATGGTTCTGGGATCGGTATCCTTTGCCATTCAAAGAGCCATTTAAGCCCCGTGTCAAAGCGAAGAAGTCAATAGGAGACGCTAATATTCTCTAGAATGACTACCGGCAGTCACCCAGATAATAAGTATTGGGACTACCGGCAGTCACCCAGATAATAAGTATTGGGGCGTGCTATGAAGCCATTGACTTTGTCGCCCTCTACAGCATGTAAAATCTACTTGTCAGTCCAGCAACATGTATGGTGTATGGCTTCCGCTGCAACACGCACACAACTGCAAGGCATACTGGGTAACACTCTTAGTAATATGCGCCACGCTGTGAAGCCACACCAAACAAGATTGACAAACACATTTCGGGAGGACATCCTCCCAGTAATAAAACATAAACGCAACACAACAAATACCCAGCATCCTTTGTATCCATGACACTTCCTGACTATTTTATACACCCCGCTAGCAGCAAACCCCGCCACTCCCCCACCCCTCCTACACCGTGCGTCGGTAAGGTGGGCGGGGTTGGGGGCGCGGGGGTGTAAAATATATTCAGGCTGTGTCACGGAAACAAAAGATTCTGGGTATTTGTTTTGTTGCGTTTATGTTGTGTTACTGTGAGGATGTTCTCCCGAAATGTGTTTGTCAATCTTGTTTGGTGTGGCTTCACAGCGTGGCGCATATTAGTAAGTGTTAAAGTTGTTTATATCACAACCATCAGTGTACTCTTTATCACCCAGTATGCCTTTCAATCTTGTACGTGTGATTGCGGAAGCTGCAACCAACTTGTTGACTGACTAACAGTCGGTGTGTACATGTTGTTGCGGGTGTCAAAGGCAATGGCTTCACAGCACGCCCATATCCTTATCAGGATGCACGCCAATTGGATAATCGCGAGAACTTTTACGGCACCAATTGTCTTCGTTACTCTGTGAAATGGGTTTAAATAGCTCTGTGAGTTGTAAAGGTGGCCGACCTCTGATGTATTTCAGCGGGCGGGCGGATGCGTTTCTGATTAAATGTTGGTTCGGGTGGACGGCGGTTGGATGACGACTTTGGTGACGCGGTTGCGGATGATATAATTGCATATCCGCGCATCTCTAGTACTCATGTCCGATTTGAACAAAAACATTGTTTATGTCTCATTTTAGTGAAAAAAAAACAACATTTACCCATCCAGGTGCAAGCTCGTCTCTTAGTGACAAGATTGTATTCCCCTAAAGTGCCTAAAATAATCAAAGAACACAAACAACGAAAAGCACCTAATCTGATAACCTAAACATCCATCCATCTTCTTCTGCTTATCCGAGGTCAAGTCGCGGGGGCAGCAGCCTAAGCAGGGAAGCCCAGACTTCCCTCTCCCCAGCCACTTCGTCCAGCTCCTCCCGGGGGATCACGAGGCGTTCCCGGGCCAGCCAGGGGACATAGTCTTCCCAACGTGTCCTGGGTCTTCCCCGTGGCCTCCTGCCAGTCGGACTTGCCCTAAACACCTCCCTAGGGAGGCGTTCTGGTGGCATCCTCACCAGATACCCGAACCACCTCATCTGGCTCCTATCCATGTGGAGGAGCAGCGGCTTTACTTTGAGCTCCTCCCGGATGACAGAGCTTCTCACCCTATCTCTAAGGGAGAGACCCGCCACCAGGCGAAGGAAACTCATTTCAGCCACTTGTACCCGTGATCTTGTCCTTACGGTCACGACCCAAAGCCCATGACCAAAGGTGGGGATGGGAACGTAGATCAACCGCTAAATTGAGAGCTTTGCCTTCCGGCTCAGCTCCTTTACCACTGAGGATCGATACTGCTTCCACATTACTGAAGACGCCGCCAAATTTTATTTTATTTTTTAAATAAAAATTAATAAAAAATTATTCTGCGGCCCGGTACCAATCGGGCCACGCAGCCCGGTGGTTGGGGACCAATGCCTTAGAGGGAACGTTGGAGGAGACCCTGCCCCAAGTGGAGGAGTTCAAGTACCTCAGAGTCTTGTTCACAAGTGAAGGAAGACTGGATCATCGTGAGATTGACAGGGTGCGGCGTCTTCAGCTGGACACTGTATCGATCCAGTGTGGTGAAGAAGGAGCTGAGCCGGAAGGCAAAGCTCTCAATTTACCGGTTGATCAACATTCCCATCCTCACCGATGGTCATGAGCTTTGGGATATGACCGAAAGGACAAGATCACGGGTACAAGCGGCCAAAATTAGTTTTCTCTGCCGGGTGGTGGGTCTCGCCCTTAGAGATAGGGTGAGAAGATCTGCCATCAGGGAGGAACTCAAAGTAAAGCCGCAGCTCCTCCACATTGAGAAGAGCCAGATGAGGTGGTTTGGGCATCTGGTCAGGATGTCACCTGAACGCCTCTCTAGGGAGGTGTTTAGGGCACCTCCAACCGCTAGGAGGCCACTGGGAAGACCCAGGACAAGTTGGGTGGACTATGTCTCACGGCTGGCCTGGGAAAGCCTCGGGATCCCCCGGGAAGAGGTGGATGAAGTGGCTGGGGAGAGGGAAGTCTGGGTTTCCCTGCTCAGGATGCTACCCCCGCGACCCGACCTTTGATAAGCGGAAGAAGATGGAATGATGGTGTTTGAATCAAGAATCAATTCTGAATCAAGAATCAATTCTGAATCAAATAGTCACCCCAAAAATCAAAATCAAATAAAATCATGAGAATTTGGGAATGTTTCCCAAAGCCAGTAGCCAAAAGTAAAACAATTCACTCAAAAGTTTAAACCCTTTCTGAACTGTTTATGTTAGCAGTAGCCTCATTGTGCCACGCCTCAAAATGATTTAGTCATGCTGGCAGTGTGAAATACAGGTGACTCCGCACAACAGACAGAACGGGACCAGCCAGTCTGCCGGGTAGCCTGCAGAGGATGGAGGAGGCCAGTAAACACTGCTAACACGTGGTAGGAAGGAACCATTCACAACAAAAATATGTTTGAATTAGTCAGGAGCATAAAATGCCTGAAACATGCAAACTGTGTGTACACTGGCAGACTTATTTAAAAACAACCGCATTTTTCAGATTATAAATCGCTCCGGAGTATACGTCGCACCGGCCAAAATTGCAAAATAAAGAAGGAAAAAAAACATATATACGCCGCACTGGAGTATAAGTCGCATTTTTGGGGGAAATTTATTTGATAAAATCCAACACCAAGAATAGACATTTGAAAGGCAATTTCAAATAAATAAATAAAGAATAGTGAACAACAGGCTGAATAAGTGTACGTTATATGAGGCATAAATAACCAACTGAGAAGGTGCCAGCTATGTTAACCTAACATATTATGGTAGGAGTCATTCAAATAACTATAACATATAGAACATGCTATACCTTTACCAAACTATCTGTCACTCCTAATCCATAAATCCCATGAAATCTTATACGTCTAGTCTCTTACGTGAATGAGCTAAATAATATTTGATATTTTACGGTAATGTGTTAATAATTTCACACATAAGTCGCTCCTGAGAATAAGTCGCACCACACTATGAAAATAACTGCGACTTATAGTCCGAAGAATACGGTAGGTTAGAGTGCGCAAATGCGGCGTGGAGATGTTTGTGTACGCTTTATTATTCGCCTTTAACATACCTGCTTCATTCTCTTTCATCTCAAGCAGGGGTGTCAAACGTACTGACCGAGGGCCGGATCAAGCCTGCGAACAGGTTTCATCCGGCCCGCGGGATGACTTTGCCAAGTATAAAAATTAACCTGAAATTTTTGAATGAGAGAAACTGCTGTTCTAAATGTGTCCACAAGATGTCGCAATAGCAATTCTTTGTATCTAAATGGTAAATGGGTTATACTTGTATAGCGCTTTTCAACTTTCAAGGTAGTTGGTAGAAGGTGGGGATCGAACCAGGAACCCTCAGATTGCTGACACGGCCACTCTCCCGACCTGCGCCACGCCGTCCCCTCTTTGTAGATCAGGGGTCGGGAACCTTTTTGGCTGAGAGAGCCATACAAGCCAAATAATTTTTAAAAGTATTTCCGTGAGAGCCACATAATATTTTTTATAAGACAGAATACAACTAAATGCGTGCATTTTTAAGTTAGACAAACATTTTTAGAGAATAATAAGTCTCTTATTCTTTTTGATAACATTGTTATTCTGAAGCTAACCAACAATAAATAAAATACTTCTTACCATTAATGCGACTACTTGAGCAGGTGCGGTAGAAACCGGATGGATGGATTAAAATGCATGAGAATATTTTATATTTTGAAAGTTATTTTTGACACTGTGATTACCAGCGGAATTAGTCATTACTTGCCGTGCTAAGCAATGTCAGCTAAGATGTATCTGAGAGCCAGCTGCAGTCATCAAAAGAGCCACATCTGGCTCTGGAGCCATAGGTTCCCTACCCCTGTTGTAGATGATGCTACATACTGTAATTTGATTTTAATATTTTTTTATCTTGAAAGATTGAAAATTAACACCAATGAGTGAACTGATGAACATTATCACATAATTTATTCCGAAAATATGAATAATGACAAAGTATGTATACTATTAACCGCAACAGGTAATTGTAAAAAAAACATTTAATCTGTACAATTTCAGAATGTGCTTGTTCTTTTTTTAAACACAAACAATTTGAAGCTGTCTTTATTTTTAAGTTATCGTGCCATGATTTTACCAGTCCGTTCGACTTGTGTGTAGATTTTTCTCCATGTGCCCCCCATTTAAAATGAGTTTGACACCCCCTGCCCTAAAGCAAATGGAAAATGCTGCAATCACATAAACGCCGAAAGATCCAAAAGAAAATTCCGGCGAATGCCAAACCTGAGGGACTTTAAACACATCAGTGGAATAAACAGATGGAAGTTTGCTTGCTTGATGTCATATTTTACAACGATGGTGAGCAACCAAAAACACAGGCCGTACCTGAAAAACTTGTTTTGTTCAATGAACCTGCAGCGTTTTTCTCATGCTGTGGTTTTGAGGGTTTGTGTGTGTGTGTTTGACTGTTACACTGCTGTACTGTACTCAAACACCAGGTAAAGTAAGTCAGTGGACATAAATAACCAAACAACAACACTGCTTTCTAACATTTGTGTTGTTTACCACTACAAGTAGGGCCGGGCGATATATCAAATATACTCGATATATCGCGGCTTTGTTTCTGCGATATAGAAAATGACTATATCGTGATACTGCGATGAGGTGGCGACTTGTCCAGGGTGTACAACGCATTCCGCCTGATTGTAGGTGAAATAGGCACCAGCGCCCCCAGCGACCCAAAAGGGAATAAGCGGTAAGAAATGGATGGATGGATGGATGGATGGATGGATGGATCGTGATATCCTAGTATACGCTCTCACACAGTTGCTTTTAGCTGCTGGCATTACACTACAGCAGGGGTCACCAACGCGGTGCCCGCGGGCACCAGGTCGCCCGTAAGGACCAGATGAGTCGCCCGCTGGCCTGTTCTAAAAATAGCTCAAAGAGCAGCACTTACCAGTGAGCTGCCTCTATTTTTGAAATTGTATTTATTTACTAGCAAGCTGGTCTCGCTTTGCTCGACATTTTTAATTCTAAGACGGATATAGAATTTGAAAATCCAAGAAAATATTTTAAAGACTTGGTCTTCACTTGTTAAAATAAATTCATTTATTTTTTTACTTTGCTTCTTATAACTTTCAGAAAGACAATTTTAGAGAAAAAATACAACCTTAAAAATGATCTTAGCATTTTTAAACACATATACCTTTTCAACCTTTTAAATTCCTTCCTCTTCTTTCCTGACAATTTAAATCAATGTTCAAGTAAATGTATTTTTCTTATTGTAAAGAATATATACATTTTAATTTAATTCTTCATTTTAGCTTCTGTTTTTTCGACAAAGAATATTTGTGAAATATTTCTTCAAACTTATGATTAAAATTCAAAATATTATTCTGGCAAATCTAGAAAATCTGTAGAATCAAATTTAAATCTTATTTCAAAGTCTTTTGAATTTCTTTTAAAATATTTGTTCTGGAAAATCTAGAAGAAATAATGATTTGCTTTTGTTAGAAATATACCTTGGTCCAATTTGTTATATATTCTAGCAAAGTGCAGATTGGATTTTAACTTCACTTTTAATATCCTCATCCATGAATCTTTCATCCTCGCTCAAATTAATGGGGAAATCATCGCTTTCTCGGTCCGAATCGCTCTCGCTGCTGGTGGCCATGATTATAAACAATGTGAGGAGCCCTACAACCCGTGACGTCACACGCACATCGTCTGCTACTTCTGGTACACGCAAGGCTTTTATATTAGCGACCAAAAGTTGCGAACTTTATCGTCGATGTTATCTACTAAATCCTTTCAGCAAAAATATGGCAATATCGCGAAATGATCAAGTATGACACATAGAATTGACCTGCTATCCCTGTTTAAATAAGAAAATATCATTTCAGTAGGCCTTTAAGTCAACATATTGTGGTTTTAAATGAAGAGTTTCGGCCGAGAAGACAACAGGTGCGCGCGCAGGTGACCTAACTAAGCTAGTCAGTGGGCAACAACTAACGCCAACATACAGAAACTATTAAACATTAAACATTCAACATTAAACAATATAAAACATTTCCTGGTGGTGACATTGAGCTAGTGAGACATTTCAAATATTTCAAGTTAGCGTGCGAGCTGCTACGAACTATATAGCCACTTTAGCTTGGAAGCTTCCGGAATGTTCTGGAAAATGTCGCCCGCGTTACTGGTCACGAAAAGTGAATAAAATAGTTGCGTTTCTCACCTTAGACGGGATTAGAGAGTAAAGAGAGCCCAGGTGAAGAAGTTGGTGTTCAGTAGTTTCCGTGGGGAAGGAGAGGCAGAAGTAAAGTAGTGTTTCACCGGAGGAGGAGGAACAAGTGCACTCGCCATCTGGGGGTCGGGGGGCGTGACGTCAGGAGGAAGGAACAGCCTGCCGTGGAACATCTTCTGTGAAGGCACTATATATATATATATATATATATATATATATATATATACAAACCCCGTTTCCATATGAGTTGGGAAATTGTGTTAGATGTAAATACAAACGGACTACAATGATTTGCAAATCCTTTTCAACCCATATTCAGTTAAATATGCTACAAAGACAACATATTTGATGTTCAAACTGATAAACTTTTTTTTTTGTTGCAAATAATCATTAACTTTAGAATTTGATGCCAGCAACACGTGACAAAGAAGTTGGGAAAGGTGGCAATAAATACTGATAACGTTGAGGAATGCCATCAAACACTTATTTGGAACATCCCACAGGTGTGCAGGCTAATTGGGAACAGGTGGGTGCCATGATTGGGTATAAAAACAGCTTCCCAAAAAAATGCTCAGTCTTTCACAAGAAAGGATGGGGCGAGGTACACCCCTTTGTCCACAACTGCGTGAGCAAATAGTCCAACAGTTTAAGAACAACGTTTCTCAAAGTGTAATTGCAAGAAATTTAGGGATTTCAACATCTATGGTCCATAATATCATCAAAAGGTTCAAAGAATCTGGAGAAATCACTCCACGTAAGCGGCATGGCCGGAAACCAACATTGAATGAGCGTGACCTTCGATCCCTCAGACGGCACTGTATCAAAAACCGACATAAATCTCTAAAGGATATCACCACAGGCGCTCAGGAAAACTTCAGAAAACCACTGTCACTAAATACAGTTTGTCGCTACATCTGTAAGTGCAAGTTAAAGCTCTCCTATGCAAAACGAAAGCCATTTATCAACAACATCCAAAAACGCTGATGGCTTCTCTGGGCCCGATATCTAAGATGGACTGATGCAATGTGGAAAAGTGTTCTGTGGTCTGACGAGTCCACATTTCAAATAGTTTTTGGAAATATTCGACATTGTGTCATCCGGACCAAAGGGGAAGCGAACCATCCAGACTGTTATCGACACAAAGTTCAAAAGCCAGCATCTGTGATGGTATGGGGGTGCATTAGTGCCCAAGGCATGGGTAACTTACACATCTGTGAAGGCACCATTAATGCTGAAAGAAACATACAGGTTTTGGAACAACATATGCTGCCATCTAAGCGAAGTCTTCTTCATGGACGCCCCTGCTTATTTCATTAAAATAATGCCAAGCCATATTCAGCACGTGTTACAACAGCGTGGCTTCGTAAAAAAAAAGTGCGGGTACTTTCCTGGCCCGCCTGCAGTCCTGACCTGTCTCCCATGGAAAATGTGTGGCGCATTATGAAGCGTAAAATACGACAGCGGAGACCCCGGACTGTTGAACGACTGAAGCTCTACATAAAACAAGAATGGGAAAGAATTCCACTTTCAAAGCTTCAACAATTAGTTTCCTCAGTTCCCAAACGTTTATTGAGTGTTGTTAAAAGAAAAGGTGATGTAACACAGTGGTGAACATGCCCTTTCCCAACTACTTTGGCATGTGTTGCACCCATGAAATTGTAACTTATTTGCAAAAAAAAAAATAAAGTTAATGAGTTTTAACATTAAATATGTTGTCTTTGTAGTGCATTCAATTGAATATGGGTTGAAAAGGATTTGCAAATCATTGTATTTTGTTTATATTTACATCTAACATAATTTCCCAACTCAAATGGAAACGGGGTTTGTATATTTACACGGGCTCTATCTAGTGGTATTCCATCAAAGATTTGTTTGTTGTCAATAATATAACAATAAGAAACGTCTACATGTGAAATGAATGTGCAAATACAAATTAAGAAAAAACAATTGATGGTTATAATATTTTGGAGGTGTTGCTTGGTTTATAAAGGTTTAAACATGTTTGATAATAAATCAATATTACATACGGGGCCACATTTTGTGCACTAAATATGCTGAAATCAATCCAATGTTGGTTAATATATACTAGGCTGTGGGAACAAAACATCCGCAAGTTAGTGAAATATATGATATACCTCTTTTAATGTATTTCACCTCAAAAAATGTGTGGCAAAAATTTCTCCTGAGCCGCATTTTGGACACCCCTGAGCTGAGGCTGCACTTTCACATTCATCCGGCAGGTGGCAGCATTGTAGCATAACTCATCCCACATAGGTCATCACACTGGAGCCCAAAGGTGGCTCAGAAATCCAACTTAAAGAGTTTATTTATCATAAATCACCTTCCTGCTTAAATGTTTCCATTGTTCGCCAGCCTGAGTGTTTACTGCAGGGGTGTCCAAACTTTTGTTTCCACTTAGGGCCATGATCAGAAGTATTGAAAGATGCGGAGTACCACTTTCATACATTTTGTGTCAATAGAAAAAAAATAAAATAAATAAACGTAATTTGGACACCACTGGCCTTACATTAGTTGGTAAAATGACATTTCACTATGCAAAACTAAGCAAAGGTTAGAGTCATCAAGAGCCAAAGCTTGGATGCACTTCCCTTAATTATTTACATTTATTTGATCTTGATGGGACGATACACTCCTTCCAGGCATCAAAAGCAAAAAAAAAAAAAAAAAAGACTAAGAAGTGCTGTTTGTTGATCATGAGTCCGAAAATCTGGATTCAAAAAAAACATAAAAAAAATATAAAGCTAACATGTAAAAACATTTTTTTGCATCTATGACCAGAAAACTTCCAGAATGACAACATTGGCTATATACAAAACAAATCATACATATATACATGTCTATATATATATTATATAAATATATATACACATATATAATATACATATAGATATATATACATGCATATATATACACATACATATGTATGTATATATGTATGTATATATACATACATATATACACATGTATGTATATATGTGTATATATGTATGTATATATACATACATATACATATTTACATACATATATACTGTACATATACATACATACAAATATATATTCATACATATACACACATATATATACATACATATATATATATATACACATACATATATATACACACATATATATGCATACACATACATATACATACAAATATATACATATATACACATGTATACATGCACATATATACATACATACATATATACACACTTATAATGTAAAGATATACATATACTGATATATGTATACATTTACATACATATATAAACACAAATATACATACAAATATGTACATATATACATGTATATATATATAAATATATATCTTTTTACATGTATATATATATTTATACACACACATACACACATATTTATATATATATATGTATATAAGTACAAATATACATATATGTACATATATAATTATTTATAAATATGTATATATATATATAAATTGATAGACAGTATATATACAGTCTTTACACCATATATCTACCATATAAACCTTCTACACCCAATAAAAAGCAGCAGCAGCTATTGGTCACTCTGAGGAACACTTTAAATATCCTTCAGCTGTACTGTCAATGTCAAAAACTAGAAAGACGAAAAAAAAAAAAAGTGTCAGAAATAAATATAAAAAGAACAAAATCATTCCGTTTCATCCGGTGTGCCTTTGTTTTGGAATACTGCAGAGTGCGAGGAGGTAAGACACTTCATCAACTTCCTTTGTTCAAGACAGACAATGTTTTCCCCCCCTCCCCCCACCTCAAAAAAAAAAAAAAAAAAAAAAAAAAGTTGAGGTTTTCTGCATCGTCACCATTGGCCATGGACAACAGAGAGAGGGCACTTCTACCCGCGCTCCTGTTTCAGGAACTTTCATTCCGAGGAGGAGGAGGAGGAGGAGTTCAGCAGCCTTGTTGTCGTTTTGTTTCACAGTTGAATCCTTATAGAGCGCGAAGTTGGCAACGTTTCTACGTGTGTGTGCAGCACGTCATGTACAGTATGTCGTGTACAGTAGTTCGTGTACAGTATATCATGTCATGTACAACCGTGACAGGAGAGTCTGCATACAAAAAGCGTCCCGCGGGAGACGCGCTGTAGTGTTGTGTTTGTGGCATTTGAAGAGAAAATCAAGTCAAAATCCTGAGATATGCATTGAGGGGCTCTATTGAGAGTGACATAAGTGTGGTCTCTCTCTCTCTCCATATATATATATATATATACAGTGGGGCAAAAAAGTATTTAGTCAGCCACCGACTGTGCAAGTTCTCCCACTTAAAATGATGACAGAGGTCTGTAATTTTCATCATAGGTACACTTCAACTGTGAGAGACAGAATGTGAAAAAAAAATCTAGGAATTTTAAAGAATTTATTTGTAAATTATGGTGGAAAATAAGTATTTGGTCAACCATTCAAAGCTCTCACCGATGGAAGGAGGTTTTGGCTCAAAATCTCACGATACATGGCCCCATTCATTCTTTCCTTAACACGAATCAATCGTCCTGTCCCCTTAGCAGAAAAACAGCCCCAAAGCATGATGTTTCCACCCCCATGCTTCACAGTAGGTGTGGTGTTCTTGGGATGCAACTCAGTATTCTTCTTCCTCCAAACACGACGAGTTGAGTTTATACCCAAATGGATACATTATACACTTGCTGTGAACCTGTTTTTATGTTTTATTTATTAATTTTTTATCATGTTCTGTTTGTGTTGTGTTGTTTGCTCGGTCCTCGTATTATCTTTTAACCTGTCCATTGTACAGCACTTTGGCTACCCCTGTGGTAAATTTTAAATGTGCTTTATAAATAAAGTTGATTTTATTTGATTTGATACATGGATGATACAGCGGAAGATTGGGAGAATGTCATGTGGTCAGATGAAACCAAAATAGAACTTTTTGGTATAAACTCAACTCGTCGTGTTTAGAGGAAGAAGAATACTGAGTTGCATCCCAAGAACACCATACCTACTGTGAAGCATGGGGGTGGAAACATCATGCTTTGGGGCTGTTTTTCTGCTTAGGGGACAGGACGATTGATCCGTGTTAAGGAAAGAATGAATGAGGCCATGTATCGTGAGATTTTGAGCCAAAACCTCCTTCCATCAGTGAGAGCTTTGAATGGTTGACCAAATACTTATTTTCCACCATAATTTACAAATAAATTATTTAAAATTCCTACAACGTGAATTCCTGTAATTTTTTTCCACATTTTGTCTCTCACAGTTGAAGTGTACCTATGATGAAAATTACAGACCTCTGTCATCATTTTAAATGGGAGAACTTGCACAAGCGGTGGCTGACTAAATACTTTTTTGCCCCACTGTATATATATATATATATATATATATATATATATATATATATATATGTGTGTACACATATAAAAAAGGAAAAAATATCTATGATGTAAAGGAGTCGGCTAGGAGGGGCTGGAGGGCGGCAGGGCCAGTACTGGTCCGTTGCTCTTGCCCCCCGTTCATGTGTGTGAAGGGGATGTGGTGTTCCTCGTAGCTGCCCCTCAGGCCCAGCGAGGAGCCCTGGTCCCGCTCCGAACCCTGCTCCCGCTGCGAGTAGGACGAGGGGTCCAGCGGGATGCTCTCCATGTTCTCCATGTCCAGGTCAAAGTCCTCGCTCTCTGGCGGCTTGTTCTCGCCGCTGTAGAAGAAGGAGCACTCCTGGAAGGACGGGTGCAGGTCGTCACGCAGCATCTCGATGATGTCTTGGAAGGTGGGCCGCATCTTGGGGTTGTACTGCCAGGACATCTGCATCAGGTTGTGTCTGGATCGGGGGGGGGGAGGACTGTCAGTACTTTTCAAACACAAAACTTACACATTTCAGAATCACAATCAGAAACACTTTAATAATTCCTGAGGGGAAATTAACATTTTTAGCACAATTTCATTCAAGATCAGACATACATTACTTGGAGACAGAACAGGATCAAACATTACAGGGAGACAGAAAAGGATCAAACATAATAGGGAGACAGAACAGGATCAAACATGACAAGGAGACAGAACAGGATCAAACATTACAGGGAGACAGAACAGGATCAAACATTACAGGGAGACAGAACAGGATCAAACATTACAGGGAGAAAGAAAAGGATCAAACATAATAGGGAGACAGAGCAGGATCAAACATGACAGGGAGACAGAACAGGATCAAACATTACATGGAGACAGAACAGGATCAAACATTACAGGGAGACAGAGCAGGGTCAGACATTACAGGGAGACAGGACAGGATCAAACTTGTCAAGGAGACAGAACAGGATCAAACATTACAGGGAGAGAGAACAGGATCAAACTTGTCAAGGAGACAGAACAGGATCAAACTTGTCCAGGAGACAGAACAGGATCAAACATTACGGGGAGACAGAGCAGGATCAGACAGTACAGGGAGACAGAACAGGATCAAACTTGTCAAGGAGACAGAACAGGATCAAACATTACAAGGAGACAGAACAGGATCAAACTTGTCAAGGAGACAGAACAGGATCAAACATTACAGGGAGACAGAACAGGATCAAACTTGTCAAGGAGACAGAACAAGATCAAACATTACAGGGAGACAGAACAGGATCAAACATTACAGGAAGACAGAACAGGATCGAACATTACGGGGAGACAGAACAGGATCAAACATTACAGGGAGACAGAACAGGATCAAACATTACATGGAGACAGAACAGGATCAAACTTGTCAAGGAGACAGAACAGGATAAAACAATACAGGGAGAAAGCTCAAACCTGTCAAGGAGACAGAACAGGATAAAACATTACAGGGAGACAGAACAGGATCAAACATTACATGGAGACAGAACAGGATCAAACTTGTCAAGGAGACAGAACAGGATAAAACAATACAGGGAGACAGCTCAAACTTGTCAAGGAGACAGAACAGGATAAAACATTACAGGGAGACAGAACAGGATCAAACATTACATGGAGACAGAACAGGATCAAACTTGTTAAGGAGACAGAACAGGATCAAACATTACAGGGAGACAGAACAGGATCAAATATTACAGGGAGACAGAACAAGATCAAACATTACAGGGAGACAGAACAGGATCAAACATTACAGGGAGACAGAACAGGATCAAACATTACAGGGAGACAGAACAGGATCAAACATTACAGGGAGACGGAACAGGATCAAACATTACAAGGAGACAGAACAGGATTTCTGACTGGTCTGCCAACTTCCGGCGCCCCTTATAAAAAAGGTGAGATACAGGTAAACAACGGGGGTGTGTGGGTGGGCCCCTGGAGAGGGGGTCCAGACTGAGGCCACGGGTAAAAACAACTCATAGCCATTTGAAGGATAAAGTTAAAGTTGAAGTACCAATGATTGTCACACACCAATTCCCACCTCTTTCTATCCCCTCTTCATCCGTTTGTACCAAACCCCTAAATATATCCCAACTTTTAATAAAAGTAAACACAAAATAATGTCTTCTTTAGTAAAGTAAAATAATCTGCCCATGTGGCTGAACTGCAACAAGACACATCAGAAAATAAAGTTATGTGCCGGGTGTAGTTCTGTGTTTCTTTGCTTTGTATTTTCTTTTGTAGTCAGCCTGACCCTGACATGTTGTTATGTGTGAAATAAATAATCATTGTTGTGATTAACACATGCTTTTAAATAATTTGACAAGGTTTACGCCTGTTAAACTGTAAGTAGGTTACTTGTTGAATACCATTTCAATCAAGAGGATTAATATCTATACTGCAAAAATTGGTCCCTGTGGTTAAAAACCTTTTAATTTGCAATTTTATCAAACTAGAGTAACATTTCCGCCTACCTATATAGCATGTTTGAAATGAACTTAAAACCATAACCATAACCAAATGGACAAGTGATTAACGTGGAAGTGTTACTGATCACTTTGAAAGCTCTGTGAGTCCCCTCCCTTTTTCGCCATGCACAGAGAGAGAGCAGTGAGCAGCAGCGGTGGCCGCACCTGGGAATCATTTTTGGTGATTTTACGCCTAATTCCAACCCCTGATGCTGAGTGCCAAGCAGGGAGGTAATGGGTCACATTTTTATAGTCTTTGGTATGACTCGGCTGGGGTTTGAACTCACAACCTACCGCTCTCAGAGAAGACACTCTAACCACTAGGCTACTGAGCAGGTGGTCCTACTGGCCTAAAGACCATAAAAGCTTTTTTTTTTTTAAAGAGAGAATTATATTTGCCTAATTTTAACCTCTTAAGGACCAAGCTGTTTGTTTAAATGCTTTTTTAAAAATTTCTCTTTACTATTTGGACTTATTGGACCCTAATTTGAACACAAACTAAGAAACATCTTTTGATATGATGTACTTAGTCCATAAGTACACAAACGTGTACTTCATGTGTAGTGTCATGCTAATTCTTATTTTTTACACTTTTTTTTCTCTCCAAATTCCATTGTATGTTATACTCTTCTGACACCACCAGATGGTAGTATAAGTGTCCACATAAGTGGCCATAAGACCCCAATTCAGTAGTGTACACAGTTTGGGAAATAAACCTAAAAGGTGCTGTCCACGCATGTGGACACTAAGCTGTTAGAATAATTATAAATAAATGATAAATGGGTTGTACTTGTATAGCGCTTTTCTACCTTCAAGGTACTCAAAGCGCTTTGACACTACTTCCACATTTACCCATTCACACACACATTCACACACTGATGGAGGGAGCTGCCATGCAAGGCGCCAACCAGCACCATCAGGAGCAAGGGTGAAGTGTCTTGCTCAGGACACAACGGACGTGACGAGGTTGGTTCTAGGTGGGATTTGAACCAGTGACCCTCGGGTTGCGCACAGCCACTCTCCCACTGTGCCACGCCGTCCCCAATTATCTTCAATTTCGACTCTTTAAAATTCAAAATTCAACCGAAAAAAATGAAGAGGAAAAACTAGCTAATTCGAATCTTTTTGAAAAATTTTTAAAAATAATTTATGGAACATCATCAGTAATTTTTTAATTATGTATATATTATCACACTAACTTTAGTATGCTTAAAGTCGGTTGCTTTAGTTATTAGCTATTGTGCTCAAGGTAGACTTTTTCTAATCAATGCAAGGACAAAACTTCTTGTCTGAGGGGTGGCCTCAGCCACAGATGCTATCTTTGTTTGATCCCGCTAACAGCCAAGGACTTCAAAGACCTCAACGAAGATAAGATGACAACACGCAGACAAAGCGGGGACAAGACGAAATTACAATGCCCCCCAGCCCATTCCGTCACGTATTGTGTGTCCTGGACCCGCTTTGGATAATATATGTGACCACTCCTTTTAGAAGCTGCCTCAGCGATGTTGACTATTAGAAATCAGAATAAAAAAAGGGACGCGGGAGCTGCACCTTAGAGCGTAGGGCAAGACTGTGACTAGGTGCGCAGCGCCATGCGTTCTCCTCATGAGCTAAATTGAACTCTGTCTCTGCTTGGTTCCTTGCTTCTTGTCTGATTAATAGATGTCATCAGTGTTTGAACCTTTAGAGCAGGGGTCACCAACGCGGTGCCCGCGGGAACAGATGAGTCGCCCGCTGGCCTGTTCTAAAAATAGCTCAAATAGCAGCACTTACCAGTGAGCTGCCTCTATTTTTTAAATTGTATTTATTTACTAGCGAGCTGGTCTCGCTTTGCTCGACATTTTCAATTCTGAGAGAGACAAAACTCAAATAGAATTTGAAAATCCAAGAAAATATTTTAAAGACTTGGTCTTCACTTGTTTAAATAAATTCATTTATTTTTTTACTTTGCTTCTTATAACTTTCAGAAAGACAATTTTAGAGAAAAAAATACAACCTTAAAGATGATTTTAAGATTTTTAAACACATATACCTTTTTACCTTTTAAATTCCTTCCTCTTCTTTCCTGACAATTTAAATCAATGTTCAAGTAAATACATTTTCTTTTATTATAAAGAATAATAAATACATTTTAATTTAATTCTTCATTTTATCAATCAATGTTTATTTATATAGTCCTAAATCACAAGTGTCTCAAAGGAAAGCATTTTAGCTTCTGTTTTTTCGACAAAGAATATATGTGAAATATTTCTTCAAACTTATTATGATTAAAATAAAATACAAATATTCTGGCAAATCTAGAAAATCTGTAGAATCAAATTTAAATCTTATTTCAAAGTCTTTTGAATTTCTTTTAAAATTTTTGTTCTGGAAAATCTAGAAGAAATAATGATTTGTCTTTGTTAGAAATATAGCTTGGTCCAATTTGTTATATATTCTAACAAAGTGCAGATTGGATTTTAACCTATTTAAAACATGTCATCAAAATTTTAAAATTAATCTTAATCAGGAAAAATTACTGATGATGTTCCATAAATTATTTTTAAAATTTTTTCAAAAAGATTCGAATTAGCTAGTTTTTCCTCTTCATTTTTTTCGGTTGAATTTTGAATTTTAAAGAGTCGAAATTGAAGATAAACTATGTTTCAAAATTTAAATTTCATTTTTTTTCGTGTTTTCTCCTCTTTTAAACCCTTCAATTAAGTGTTTTTTTTCATCATTTATTCTCTACAAAAAACCTTCCGTCAAAGGAAAAAAAATGTACGACGGAATGACAGACAGAAATACCCATTTTTTTTAATATATATAGTGAAGTGTGAAGTGAATTATATTTATATAGCGCTTTTTCTCAAGTGACTCAAAGCGCTTTACATAGTGAAACCCAATATCTAAGTTACATTTAAACCAGTCTGGGTGGCACTGGGAGCAGGTGGGTAAAGTGTCTTGCCCAAGGACACAACGGCAGTGACTAGGTTGGCAGAAGCGGGAATTGAACCTGCAACCCTCAAGTTGCTGACACGGCCACTCTACCAACCGAGCTAATATAGCAGGGGTATAAGTAATGAATAATTCCACTTGTAATCACAGTGTTAAAAATAATGTTCAAAATATAAAACATTCTCATGCTGTTTTAATCCATCCGTCCGTTCTCTACCGCACCTGTTTAAGAAGTTGCGTTAATGGTAGGAAGTTATTTATTTATTATTGGTTAGTGTGGGGCTTGCCCTCCTGATTAGATTAGAGATTAGATTAGATAGTACTTTATTTATTCCGTCAGGAGAGTTCCTTCAGGAAAATTGAAATTTTCAGCACAATCCCATTCAAGATTAGACAAACATTACAGGGAGACAGAACAGGATCGCTGACGGGTCTGCCGGCTTCCAGCGCCCCTTACAAAAAAGATGAGATACAGGTAAACAAGAGGGGAGGGGGAATGGGAGAAAAAAATAAAAGTTTTAAATAAAATAAAAAAATCAGTCTTAGCCTGGGTCCTGAAGAGGGGGTGCAGACTGAGGCCAAGGGAAAAAAACAACAACTAATAGCCATAGAACACATCCCTCTTACATGTGTGTAAGAGGGAAACATCAAACATCAAAGAACACACAGGGGGGACCTGGGGGTTCTACAGACCCCCAAGCACCAACATGAGAGCCTGTTTCAGGGTTATAATATTGTTTCATTTTTCAATTAAGTCTTTCAGTTGCTTTCCAGCAATTGTCTTTCCTCCTCGCTTGTGCTTTGGCTTCAGCTCCAACCCCGTCTCTCCTCCTGGCTGTTGCTTATAACCGAGCGGCAGGTGATTAGAGAACAAGGCCCAGATGGGCCATCTACGCACCTGTCGCTGATTACGAGGCTGATCCTGGCAACACCCCGCTTCGATGCAGGCCCACAGGCCACGCCCCCCTCCACAGTTAGCATTAGAATAACAATGTTATTCCAAAGAATAAGAGACTTATTATACTCTAGAAATGTTGGTCTTACTTAAAAATGCACGCGTTTAGTTGTGTTCAGTGTTAAAAAAAAAATTATATGGCTCTTACAGGAATACATTTTAAAATATTTGGCTTCTTGGCTCTCTCAGCCAAAAAGGTTCCCGACCCCTGCTCAAAGGGATGAGCCCCGCCACACGGTGAAGGAAACAAGGCCCAGATGGGCCATCTACGCACCTGTCGCGGATTTCGAGGCTGATCCTGGCAACACCCCGCTTCGATGCAGGCCCGCAGGCCACGCCCCCCTCCACAGTTAGCTTCAGAATAACAATGTTATCACAAAAAATATTATATGGCTCTTACAGAAATACATTTTAAAATATTTGGCTTCTCGGCTCTCTCAGCCAAAAAGCTTCCCGACCCCTGTAATATAGATTTATGTATTAAAGGTAAATTGAGCAAATTTGGCTATTTCTGGCTATTTATTTAAGTGTGTATCAAACTGGTAGCCTTTCGCATCAATCAGTACCCAAGAAGTAGCTCTTGCTTTCAAAAAGGCTGGTGACCCCTGCTTTCGAGGTTTTAAAGCGATTGAAGTAAAAGGGTGCTCTTAGTATAACCGTTTGTGGACCATCACGACTTGACAAAACCCCCGAAATAGACTAATTCACGATTGACGTTTAGAAGTACTCACAGTCTGTCAGCGCAGTTGTCCGGGCGGTCCAGGTAGCCTCCGTCCATGACAAACTTCAGCACCTGCTCGTTGGAGAGTCCTTGGTAAGGCTGCTCCGCTAGCGTGCTGATCTCCCACAGCACCACCCCGAAAGACCTTCAGGAGGCAGCAGAGAAGAGGTTTAGATAAATGTAAATGTGGTGTGTGCGTGTAAAGAGGCGTGTGGAGCAGACCAGCAGTCCGAATGTGCCGTGAAGACGCCATCTTTGAGGGACTCCGGTGACATCCACCTGACGGGCAGCAGGCCTTTGCCGCCTTTCCTGTAGTAGTCGGTCTCGTAGATGTCTCTGGTCATGCCGAAATCTACAAGACAGCAAAAGTTTGCTCCCGTGTGCATGCAGTATTTAGTGGTGGTGAACTCGCCTCCTATTTTGACGGTGAGGTCGTGAGCGACCATGCAGTTTCTGGCGGCGAGGTCTCGGTGCACAAATTTCTTGGCGCTGAGGTACGCCATGCCGTCCGCGATCTCGGCCGACATTTGGATCATCTCCTTCAGTGTGGGAGGCGGCCGGCCTGGGTTGTTCTGGGGGGGACATTTTCTTCTTTAGGTCACAAGCATTCATTCCATCAATCGAACAGTTGGAGATGCGACCTCAGTAGAAGCATTTAAGTCCTATCTTAATACTCATTTGTATACTCTAGCCTTTAAATACACCCCCCTTTTAGACCAGTTGATCTGCCGTTTCTTTTCTTTTCTGCTCTGGTTCAGTGGCCACGGATGAAGTACTAGCTGTCCATAGTCGGACCCCAGGGTGGACCTGTCTTCACTCAAGATGATCTCCTTCTGGCCCCACTATGGACTGGACTCTCACTATTATGTTAGATCCACTATGGACTAGACTCTCACACTATTATGTTAGATCCACTATGGACTGGACTCTCACACTATTATGTTAGATCCACAATGGACTAGACTCTCACACTATTATGTTAGATCCACTATGGACTGGACTCTCACTATTATGTTATACCCACTATGGACTGGACTCTCACTATTATGTTAGGTCCACTATGGACTGGACTCTCACACTATTATGTTAGACCCACTATGAACTTGACTCTCACAATATTATGTTAGATCCATTATGGGCTGGACTCTCACAAAATTATGTTAGATCCATTATGGACTGGACTCTCACACTATTATGTTAGATCCACTATGGACTGGACTCTCACACTATTATGTTAGATCCACTATGGACTGGACTCTCACACTATTATGTTAGATCCACTATGGACTGGACTCTCACAATATTATGTTAGATCCACTATGGACTGGACTCTCACAATATTATGTTAGATCCACTATGGACTGGACTCTCACAATATTATGTTAGATCCACTATGGACTGGACTCTCACACTATTATGTTAAATCCTCTGTGTACTGGACTCTCACTATTATGTTTGATCCACTATGGACTGGACTCTCACACTAATATGTTAGATCCACTATGGACTGGACTTTCACACTATTATGTTAGATCCACTATGGACTGGACTCTCACACTATTATGTTAAATCCAGTATGGACTGGACTCTCACTATTATGTTAGATCCACTATGGACTGGACTCTCACACTATTATGTTAAATCCAGTATGGACTGGACTCTCACTATTATGTTAGATCCACTATGGACTGGACTCTCACACTAAGATGTTAGATCCACTATGGACTAGACTCTCACTCTATTATGTTATATCCACTATGGACTGGACTCTCACACTATTATGTTAGATCCACTATGGACTGGACTCTCACACTATTATGTTAAATCCACTATGGACTGGACTCTCACACTATTATGTTAGATCCACTATGGACTAGACTCTCACACTATTATGTTAAATCTACTATGGACTGGACTCTCACTATTATGTTAGATCCACTATGGACTGGACTCTCACACTATTATGTTATATCCACTATGGACTGGACTCTCACTATTATGTTAGATCCACTATGGACTGGACTCTCACTATTATGTTAGATCCACTATGGACTGGACTCTCACTATTATGTTAGATCCACTATGGACTGGACTCTCACTATTATGTTAGATCCACTATGGACTGGACTCTCACAATATTATGTTAGATCCACTATGGACTGGACTCTCAATATTATGTTAGATCCACTATGGACTGGACTCTCACTATTATGTTAGATCCACTATGGACTGGACTCTCACCATTATGTTAGATCCACTATGGACTGGACTCTCACTATTATGTTAGATCCACTATGGACTGGACTCTCACTATTATGTTAGATCCACTATGGACTGTACTCTCACCATTATGTTAAATCCACTATGGACTGGACTCTCACTATTATGTTAGATCCACTATGGACTGGACTCTCACTATTATGTTAGATCCACTATGGACTGGACTCTCACTATTATGTTAGATCCACTATGGACTGGACTCTCACACTATTATGTTAGATCCACTATGGACTGGACTCTCACACTATTATGTTAGATCCACTATGGACTGGACTCTCACAATATTATGTTAGATCCACTATGGACTGGACTCTCACAATATTATGTTAGATCCACTATGGACTGGACTCTCACAATATTATGTTAGATCCACTATGGACTGGACTCTCACACTATTATGTTAAATCCTCTGTGTACTGGACTCTCACTATTATGTTTGATCCACTATGGACTGGACTCTCACACTAATATGTTAGATCCACTATGGACTGGACTTTCACACTATTATGTTAGATCCACTATGGACTGGACTCTCACACTATTATGTTAAATCCAATATGGACTGGACTCTCACTATTATGTTAGATCCACTATGGACTGGACTCTCACACTATTATGTTAAATCCAGTATGGACTGGACTCTCACTATTATGTTAGATCCACTATGGACTGGACTCTCACACAAATATGTTAGATCCACTATGGACTAGACTCTCACTCTATTATGTTAGATCCACTATGGACTGGACTCTCACACTATTATGTTAGATCCACTATGGACTGGACTCTCACACTAATATGTTAGATCCACTATGGACTGGACTCTCACACTATTATGTTAGATCCACAATGGACTGGACTCTCACACTATTATGTTAAATCCAGTATGGACTGGTCTCTCACTATTATGTTAGATCCACTATGGACTGGACTCTCACACTATTATGTTAGATCCACTATGGACTAGACTCTCACACTATTATGTTAGATCCACTATGGACTGGACTCTCACTATTATGTTAGATCCACTATGGACTGGACTCTCAATATTATGTTAGATCCACTATGGACTGGACTCTCACTATTATGTTAGATCCACTATGGACTGGACTCTCACTATTATGTTAGATCCACTATGGACTGGACTCTCACTATTATGTTAGATCCACTATGGACTGGACTCTCACTATTATGTTAGATCCACTATGGACTGGACTCTCAATATTAGGTTAGATCCACTATGGACTGGACTCTCACTATTATGTTAGATCCACTATGGACTGGACTCTCACTATTATGTTAGATCCACTATGGACTGGACTCTCACTATTATGTTAGATCCACTATGGACTGGACTCTCACTATTATGTTAGATCCACTATGGACTGGACTCTCACAATATTATGTTAGATCCACTATGGACTGGACTCTCAATATTATGTTAGATCCACTATGGACTGGACTCTCACCATTATGTTAGATCCACTATGGACTGGACTCTCACTATTATGTTAGATCCACTATGGACTGGACTCTATTATGTTAGATCCACTATGGATTGGACTCTCACTACAGTTTTACAGTTTTTCACGTTTTTATTTTATTTTATTAGACCTTAATCCTATTTTTTCTTATTTTTTATATACTTTGTAGCACTTTGAGATTTTAACAAATGTAAAGTGCATTACAAATTATTATTATTATTATTATTATTACAAGGTAATGCATTAGAAAAACATGTTAAATGTGACTAATTAAGGAATCGCATTTAACGTAATAGGGACAAGTGGTACAAAATGGATGGATGGATTTTGACACCCTTAAAAATAGCATCATTGAATGTAAGGGCCTTTAAAATAGAAATATTATTCATTTCATCGACCGATGAAGAGTTACCTCTGCGTCGGGCCGGAGAGAGCGCAGGTAGCTCTTCAGGTCTCCGTGGGTCATCAGCTCCATCACGACCAGGGTGGGCTGGCCCTTGGACACGACGCCCAGGAGACGCACCTGACAAAGAAGCTCTTATTATTAAGCGCTAACTGGCAGACACGAAGGTAAACAATTGGTATGTGATCTAAATACAAACCCCGTTTCCATATGAGTTGGGAAATTGTGTTCGATGTAAATATAAACAGAATACAATGATTTGCAAATCCTTTTCAAGCCATATTCAGTTGAATATGCTACAAAGACAACATATTTGATGTTCAAACTGATTTTTTTTGCAAATAATCATTAACTTTAGAATTTGATGCCAGCAACACGTGACAAAGAATTTGGGAAAGGTGGCAATAAATACTGATAAAGTTGAGGAATGCTCATCAAACACTTATTTGGAACATCCCACAGGTGTGCAGGCTAATTGGGAACAGGTGGGTGCCATGATTGGCTATAAAAACAGCTTCCCAAAAAATGCTCAGTCTTTCACAAGAAAGGATGGGGCGAGGTACACCCCTTTGTCCACAACTGCGTGAGCAAATAGTCAGACAGTTTAAGAACAACATTTCTCAAAGTGCAATTGCAAGAAATTTAGGGATTTCAACAGCTACGGTCCATAATATCATCTAAAGGTTCAGAGAATCTGGAGAAAAAACTCCACGTAAGCGGCATGGCCAGAAATCAACATTGAATGACCGTGACCTTTGATCCCTCAGACGGCACTGTATCAAAAACCGACATCAATCTCTAAAGGATATCACCACATGGGCTCAGGAACACTTCAGAAAACCACTGTCACTAAATACAGTTTGTCGCTACATCTGTAAGTGCAAGTTAAGGCTCTACTATGCAAAGCGAAAGCCAATTATCAACAACATCCAGGAACACTGATGGCTTCTCTGGGCCTGATATCATCTAAGATGGACTGATGCAGAGTGGGAAAGTGTTCTGTGGTCTGACGAGTCCACATTTCAAATTGTTTTTGGAAATATTCAACATCGTGTCATCCGGACCAAAGGGGAAGCGAACCATCCAGACTGTTATCGACGCAAAGTTCAAAAGCCAGCATCTGTGATGGTATGGGGGTGCATTAGTGCCCAAGGCATGGGTAACTTACACATCTGTGAAGGCACCATTAATGCTGAAAGGTACATACAGGTTTTGGCACAAAATATGCTGCCATCTAAGCGCCGTCTTTTTCATGGACGCCCCTGCTTATTTCAGCAAAACAATGCCAAGCCACATTCAGCACGTGTTACAACAGCGTGGCTTTGTAAAAAAAGAGTGCGGGTACTTTCCTGGCCCGCCTGCAGTCCAGACCTGTCTCCCGTTGAAAATGTGTGGCGCATTATGAAGCCTAAAATAGGACAGCGGAGACCCCGGACTGTTGAACGACTGAAGCTCTACATAAAACAAGAATGGGAAATAATTCCACCTTTAAAGGTTCAACAATTAGTTTCCTCAGTTTCCAAACGTTTATTGAGTGTCGTTAAAAGAAAAGGTGATGTAACACAGTGGTGAACATGCCCTTTCCCAACTACTTTGGCACGTGTTGCAGCCATGAAATTCTAAGTTAATTATTATTTGCAAAAAAAAAAATAAAGTTTGACTTTGGACATCGAATATGTTGTCTTTGTAGCATATTCAACTGAATATGGGTTGAAAAGGATTTGCAAATCATTGTATTCTGTTTATATTTACATTTAACACAATTTCTCAACTCATATGGAAACGGGGTTTGTATATAATACAAATATTGAGCAATGCTTTCAAATGTTAAATTCTTCATTCAGGAAGTTAATAAATCAACAGCAGCTCGTAAGACTGTAAAAATAGTCGCTTGGAGAACAATTGATGATATTGTTGGACTCATGTCCAGTAGGTGGCAGTAAAGTGCTTTAATAAAGGCCAAAGCTCCAGCTACTTGATGAAGTTAAAGTTAAAGTTAGACACACACTAGGTGTGGCAAAATTATTCTCTGCATTTGACCCATCAACCTTGATCACCCCATGGGAGGTGAGGGGAGCAGTGAGCAGCAGCGGTGGCCACGCCCGGGAATAATTTTTAGTGATTTAACCCTAATTCCAAGCCTTAATGCTGAGTGCCAAGCAGGGAGGTAATGGCTCCCATTTTTATAGTCTTTGGTCTGACTCGGTATCAAGTGGTTTTCTGCACCTTTACATAAACTTACACCAAAGTTTAATAGAATACAAAAAAATAAAAAGTTTTACATTCTGTAAATGAAATAAATAAATAATTATGGTGACTATAACTATTGTAAATTTATTCTATCAAATAAATCCAACCTACCACCAATTTGAACGACTCATTTACTTAAAACATTGCAACAACATCATGAAATTAAAAGCCATTAAATAAATAAGTCATTTAATGATTTGAAAAAGTCTATTAAATTGATAATACAATTCAAAATAAAAAAAATCATTAAAAAAAATTATAATTTCATTAATTGAACATGCCATGATCATCTAAATTTCATCCATCTTCTTGCGCTTATCTGAAGTCGGGTCACGGGGGCAGCAGCCTAAGCAGAGAAGCCCAGACTTCCCTCCCCCCAGCCACTTCGTCTAGCTCTTCCCGGGGGATCCCGAGGCGTTCCCAGGCCAGCCGGGAGACATAGTCTTCCCAACGTGTCCTGGGTCTTCCCGTGGCCTCCTACTGGTCAAACGTGCCCTAAACACCTCCCTAAGGAGGCGTTCGGGTGGCATCCTGACCAGATGCCCGAACCACCTCACCTGGCTCCTCTCCATGTGGAGGAGCAGCGGCTTTACTTTGAGTTCCTCACCCTATCTCTAAGGGAGAGACGCACCACCCGGCGGAGGAAACTCATTTGGGCCGCTTGTACTTGTGATCTTGTCCTTACGGTCATAACCCAAAGCTCATGTGTTAGAACAATTGTTTCTAAGAAATCACAAAAACTTTGTGTTACATTGATTGCCTGGCGAGAAAAGCAAAAACATATATTCAAACCAACCAAGTATAAGGCTTGTAAAACTCCCCGGTGTAGGGGAAGGTGTTTTTGTGTTTCTTTCATGTATTGTAATCAAGAAAAAAAATATTTTTTTAATCCGAGAACTACAAAGCGGAGAGAAGGCAGCATCCGCCCAAGTTCCAGACGACCTCTTTTTGAACTGTTTTACGAACCTCTTCTTTGAACTGTTTTACGACCTTTTCTGTGAACTGTTTACGACCCCCGCCCCTTTGGAAGCAGCTGTTGACATGTGGTCAGGGAAAGTCCAAATAAAGGAGGAGGCGTGCAATCTTTCGCCAGAGCGTGTTGGAGACTGTACAAGAGCACGGACCAGACCTTTCTCCTCAAATTGAGCCAAATTTAATTCTCGCTGTTGGATTTTTTTCGCTTCTTGTCCTGTTTTAACATGTCATCAGTGTTTGAAACCTGATATCTTCACCATAAGTGAGGATGGGAACGTAGATCGAGTGGTAAATTGAGAGCTTTGCCTTCCGGCTCAGCTCCTTCTTCACCAAAACGGATCGATACAGCGTCCGCATTACTGAAGACAATCTCACGATCCGCTCTTCCCTCACTCATGAACAAGACTCCCAGGTACTTGAACTCCTCCACCTGGGGCAGGATCTCCTCCCCACCCTTTTCCGGGCAAGAACCATAGACTCGAACTTGGAGGTGCTGATTCTTTAACATACCGTATTTCCTTGAATTGCCTCCGGGTATATAGTATGCGCCTGCCTAGAATTACTGCCGGGTCAAACTCGTTTCGCAAAATAAATAGCGCATGCTTAGCATTACTGCCGGCTCAGGATTAACGCCGGGTCAAAGTCATTTCACAAAATGTTATTTTCATTAGCACGTCTACAATTTCCGCCGGGTCAAACTCGTTTCGCAAAATAATTAGCATATGCCTAGAATTTCCACAGGGTCAAACTCGTCACGTTACGAGTGACACTTCACCTGTCATCATTTTCAAAATGGAGGAGGCTGATTTCAATAATTTGAAATCGCATAAAGGGAAGAAGATTAAGAGCTATTCAGTAAGATTTAAGGTCCAAACTATTGAATATGCTAAAAAGAACAGTAAGCAGCTATGTTTTATTAACATACCGTAGCTGCGTGTGTCAAATATGAGTCATTAAATGACTCCCGCCTCCTGGTGGTAGAGGGCGCTAGTGATCCTTCTTGCGACTACTCGGCTGCAGAAGAAGTGACAACAAGCAGCAAGAGTGTGTTTATTTTTTCCTCTCGCTTGCACTTTTAAAATGGAGGATTACATATCTAAAATAAAACAGTTTTCTAAATTGGACTTTCAATCGAAGCAGGAGGTAATAAAGGAAGACCTCCATCGAGACAGAGAGACGTTTAAAACTGAAGAAAGATAAGAAAGACTTCTATAAACAAGTTATTGATGCTTTTGATCAGAAGGAGCTGCGCATGGACTTCATTTATAAGTAAAGGTAAGACCATAATAACGTTTTTTTTTATTAAATGCGCTTTTCATGATGGTATCCTTACATCACACTCAAATTTTTAAGCGCAGGCCTAAATTTACCACATGCCTTTGGTAAGCGCCGGGGTGAGAAGAGGTTTTAAAATAATTAGCGCATGCTTGCCTTTACCGCATGCCTTTGGTAAGCGTCGGAGTGAGAAGAGGTTTTAAATTAATTAGCGCCCCGGCGGCAATTCAAGGAAAAACGGTATTAATATTAATTCACGGTGACATTAATTCATGAAGAATTGAATTAAATCATCTAAATTAATTATTCCACACGTTGACGATGTAAATTTTGCACGACAATGTCGCTTCATCCTTACCACGTGGTGGCAACTGAAGGCCTTCATGACCGAGGCTTCGTTGAGGAACTCGATCCTCTCCCTCAGACTGGCCGACTCGTTGACCGTCTTCACGGCCACGAGGCTCTCGCCCTCGCCCTTGATGATGTCTTTGGCGATGCCCTCGTACACCATGCCGAAGGAGCCCTGACCCAACTCCCGCTTGATGTTGATCTTTTCCCGGGCCACCTCCCACTCGTCCTCCTCGTACACTGCGCAGCAAGAACGGGTTACAGCGGTGCCGCTTGAGCCAGATTGTTGATGTCAATCAAAGGGCTTACTGTCATTAGCGCTGTGGTACTCCGGGTTGGACGAGGCGTAGATTGGACCGCTCGGCCCCTGAGTTTGACTATGAGTGGGGAAAGGTGGCACACAATTAGGACAGCAGGAAAAAAATAAAGAAGGATCAGAGTGGTTCCGGACGAACGGCGGCCTACTTCTTCTTGAACATCATGAATCCTGCCACAGCCACACAGAGCAGCAGAACCACGCAAATGACCGGCCCGATAACAATCTTTGCCATGTTGAGGGGATCTCCTGTTAAAGCACCCGCCCACAAATTGAGACACGACACGCAAACTAACTGATCACAGTTTAGCTGGATGCTTACTGGCGTCCTGCACGTAGAAGTATGTGGGCTCAGTCCAGGATCCATTGCCGGCCAGAGAGGTGGCTCGGATTCTCACCGTGTAGTTCCCAGAATGCATCACTCTCAGCTTGCAGCCGCGGGTCGCCCTGTAGACGTTCCTGGACACGCAGTGGTGCAACTCCTGTGTGAGAAAGAGCAGTTCTTGGGTTAAAAATATCACAGATGGATGCGCACATGAAGTCTAAACTGGAAATGTTTTTACGAGATTAATTTCCACATCTGGCAAGTAAAACAAAGGGCCATGTTGACATTGTCATGAACCATCCATCTTCTTCCGCTTATCCGAGGTCGGGTCGCGGGGGTAGCAGCCTAAGCAGGGAAGCCCAGACTTCCTTCAACCCCAGCCACTTCGTCTACCTCTTCCCGGGGGATCCCAAGGCGTTCCCAGGCCAGCCGGGAGACATAGTTTTCCCAACGTGTCCTGGGTCTTGCCCGTGGCCTCCTACCAGTCGGACGTGCCTGAAATGCCTGGGTGGCATCCTGACCAGATGCCCGAACCACCTCATCTGGCTCCTCTCCATGTGGAGGAGCAGCGGCTTTACTTTGAGTTCCTCCCGGATGACAGAGCTTCTCACCCTATCTCTAAGGGAGACCCCTGCCAGCCAAATCTAATTTGGGCCGCTTGTAGCCATGATCTTTTCCTTTCGGTCACAACCCAAAGCTCATGACCATAGGTGAGGATGGGAACGTAGATCGACCGGTAAATTGAGAGCTTTGCCTTCCGGCTTAGCTCCTTCTTCACCACAACAGATCGATACAGCGTCCGCATTACTGAAGACGTCGCACCGATCCGCCTGTCCATCTCACCATCCACTCTTCCCTCACTCGTGAACAAGACTCCGAGGTACTTAAACTCCTCCACTTGGGGCCAACCCGGAAATGGCACTCCACCCTTTTCCGGGCGAGAACTATGGACTCCGGCTTGGAGGTGCTGATTCTCATCCCAGTCGCTTCACACTCGAACCGATCCAGTGAGAGCTAGAGATCCTGGCCAGATGAAGCCATCAGGACCACATCATCTGCAAAAAGCAGAGACCTAATCCTGCAGCCACCAAAACGGATCCCCTCAACGCCTTGACTGCACCTAGAAATTCTGTCCATAAAAGTTATGAACAGAATCGGTGACAAAGGGCAACCTTGGCGGACTTACTGCCGGCAATGCAGACCAAGCTCTGACACTGATCATACAGGGAACGGACCGCCACAATCAGACAGTCCGATACCCCATACTCTCTGACCACTCCCTGGGGGACACGGTCGAATGCCTTCTCCAAGTCCACAAAGCACATGTAGACTGGTTGGGCAAACTCCCATGCACCCTCAAGAACCCTGCCGAGAGCATAGAGCTGGTCCACAGTTCCACGACCAGGATGAAAACCACACTGTTCCTCCTGATTCCGAGGTTGGACTATCCGGCGTAGCCGCCTCTCCAGTACACCTGAATAGACCTTACCGGGAAGGCCGCGGAGTGTGTCATGAAGCACAAAACCTAAGTGAAATGGGTGACACCGGAGCAATAAAAGGCGAGCTATGCAGACGAATGCTGTCACCTCGCTGTCTCCGATGCGTTTGTAGTGGACTTCGTACAGGATTATCATGCCGTTGGGGGAGGCAGGCTCCTGCCAGGCCATGTGCACGGTCATGTCGGACACTTCGTAAGTGATGGGGCCCAGGATGTCGTCAGCTTTGTCTGAGACAAAAACAGAAAAAATTATAATTTTACACGCATACATTAATATATATTTATACATACTGTATATACACATACAAACATACATACGGAAATATATACATACATGTCTTGATTGGATTATCCAGAGAATAGTGCTTGATACCGTGGTAGAGCGCAATATGTAGGTGTGGGAAAAATCACAAGACTACTTCATCTCTACAGAACTGTTTCATGAGGGGTTCCCTCAATCATCATCTCCTGATGATGATTGAGGGATGATGATGATATATACATATATATATGTATATATATGTATATATCATGGAGGTCTTCCTTTATTACCTCCTGCTTTGATTGAAAGTCCAATTTAGAAAACTGTTTTATTTTAGATATGTAATCCTCCATGTTAAAAGTGCAAGCGAGAGGACAAAATAAACGATCGCTGCTTGTTGTCACTTCTTCTGCAGCCGAGTAGTCGCAAGAAGCATCACTAGCGCCCTCTACCACCAGGAGGCGGGAGTCATTTAATGACTCATATTTGACACACGCAGCTACGGTATGTTAAAAAAACAGCTGCTTACTGTTCTTTTTAGCATATTCAATAGTTTGGACCTTAAATCTTACTGAATAGCTCTTAATTTTCTTCCCTTTATGCGATTTCAAATGATTGAAATCAGCCTCCTCCATTTAGAAAATGATGACAGGTGAAGTGTCACTCGTGACGTGACGAGTTTGACCCGGCGGAAATTCTAGGCATGCGCTAATGAAAATAATATTTTGTGGCTTCACGGTGGCGGAGGGGTTAGTGCGTCTGCCTCACAATACGAAGGTCCTGCAGTCCTGGGTTCAAATCCAGGCTCGGGATCTTCCTGTGTGGAGTTTGCATGTTCTCCCCGTGAATGCCTGGGTTCCCTCCGGGTACTCCGGCTTCCTCCCACTTCCAAAGACATGCACCTGGGGATAGGTTGATTGGCAACACTAAAATTGGCCCTAGTGTGTGAATGTGAGTGTGAATGTTGTCCAGGGTGTACCCCGCCTTCCGCCCGATTGTAGCTGAGATAAGCGCCAGCGCCCCCCGCGACCCCAAAAGGGAATAAGCGGTAGAAAATGGATGGATGGATGGAGTTTGACCCGGCGTTAATCCTCAATCATCTCCTGATGATTGAGGGAACCCCTCTTGAAACAGTTCTGTAGAGATGAAGTAGTCTTGTGATTTTTCCCACACCTACATATATATATATATACATATATATGTATTTATATATATGTCTATGAACCCCAATCC
Organism: Nerophis ophidion; assembly: GCF_033978795.1. NCBI lineage: Eukaryota > Metazoa > Chordata > Actinopteri > Syngnathiformes > Syngnathidae > Nerophis > Nerophis ophidion. Next base: position 43,968,020 of record NC_084624.1, read on the forward strand.
CCCACCTTGCGGCCATTTTGACTATCTCCCCAAGTCTGAGGTCTCATGGTTGGCAAGTATGTTACTGACGTACCTTCAGGCATGGTGCGGGCGCTGACGTACGCCGCCATGCTGCAGCGGGCTTCGTCGGTGGGGTGGTTGCAGGCGTGGACTTGTATCTGGTAGCTGGTGAAGTGGCGCAGATTGGAGATGACGGTGGACTCCTTGGTGACCACAAACTTGGTGATCTCAAATGCCTCCTCGTCATGGGGGACATTTGTGCCCGCCGGCCTGTTGGAGGCCGTGGTGGGCAAAGGGTGGGTTTGGTTGGCGATGCCCATCACAGCACGCCGCTGTCTGGAGCGCCTGCGTGCATAAGCGTGAGGTGAATCATGTTGCTTTTTATTTTATGAGAAAAGATTGTCTATGTAAAAGTCCCCTGAGACCTTGAAAGTAAAGAATTCTGCATGAACATTTATAGCGTTCTGCAGTAGGTATTTGTGTTGAGTCTTACTTCATCTCAAAGACTTCGTTGTGCAGGTAGTTCTCAAATGTCTTGCGGTACTCCAACTCCTCTTTCTCCTTCTTGAGCTCCTTGTCGGTCTTGGGGCAGTCGCAGCAGCGTGTCCCTGGGCCCTGCTCTTCTGTCTGGTTCCTTCTGTACTCCTCATCGCTGTCCACCTGGGTAGGCACTCGAGAAGGCAGCTTCATTCCTGATAGGAAGGGGTCCAACAAGGCCAGAGCGCCGTCACAATGCTGGACAAAACAAACACACAGACAAACCAAAACAAACAAAAAAAAACAACCAACCAACCAACAAATACACCAACCAACCAAAACAAACCAACCAACTAAAACAAACCAACCAACCAACAAACCATCAAAAACAAACCAAACAACCAACCAACCAAAAAAACTAAACAAACCAACCAAACAAACAAACCAATCAAAACAAACCAACCAACCCAAACAACCAACACAAACCAACCAACCAACCAACACAAACCAACCCAACCAACAAACCAACCAATACAAACAAACCAAACAACCAACCAACTAACAAACACACCAACCAACAAACACACTAACCAACCAAACCAATCAACCAACGAAACAAACTAAACAACCCAACCAAAACAAACCAACCAATCAAAACAAACCAACCAACCAAAACAAACCAACCAATCAATCAAAACAAACCAACCAACCAAAACAAACCAAACAAACCAACCCAAAGAACCAACACAAACCAACCAACCAACCAACCAACCAACACCCAACCAACCAAACCAACCTACCAAACAAACCAACCAACCGAACCCAAACAACCAACACAAACCAAGCAACATCCTAACCAAAACAAACCAACCAACCAACCAAACCAAAACAAACCAACCAACCAACCAAACCAAAACAAACCAACCAAATCAAAACTAACCAACCAATCAAACAAACCAAACCAACCAACCAAACCAAAACAAACCAACCAACCGACCAACCAAACAAACAAACAAACCAACTAACACAAACCAAAACAAACCAACCAAAACAAACCAACCAAACCAACCAACCAAACAACACAAACAAACCAACCAACACAAACAAACCAAGCAACCAACCAACCAACACAAACCAAAACCAACCAACAAACATAACCCAAAACCAACCAACACAAACCAACCAACCAACAAACACACCACCAACCAACAAACACACCAACCAACCAAACAAATTTAACCAACCAAACAAACTAAACAAACAAACCAATCAGAACAAGAAAACCAACCACCCAACCAAAACAAACCAACCCAACCAACCAACATACACAAACCAAAACAAACCAACCGAAACAAACCAAACTAACCAACCCAACCAACCAACACAAACCAACCAACCAACAAACACACCAACCAAACAAACTAAACAAACCAAACAAACAAACCAATCAGAACAAGAAAACCAACCACCCAACCAAAACAAACCAACCCAACCAACCAACCTACACAAACCAAAACAAACCAACCGAAACAAACCAAACTAACCAACCCAACTAACCAACACAAACCAAAACAAACCAACCGAAACAAACCAACCAACCAAACAAACCAAAACCAACGAACCAACCAACCGACACAAACCAACCAAACCAAAACAAACCAACCAACCAACACAAACCAACCAACCAACACAAACCAAAACCAACCAACCAACCAACACAAACAAACAAACAAACCAACCAACCAACACAAACCAACCAAACCAACCAACCAACCAAACCAAAACAAAACAACCAAATCAAAACTAACCAACCAATCAAACAAACCAAACCAACCAACCAAACCAAAACAATCCAACCAACCGACCAACCAAACAAACAAACCAACTAACACAAACCAAAACAAACCAACCAAAACAAATCAACCAACCAACCAAACACAAACAAACCAACCAACCAACCAACACAAAAAAACCAAGCAACCAACCAACCAACCAACACAAACCAAAACCAACCAACAAAAATAACCCAAAACCAACCAACACAAACTAACCAACCAACCAACAAACACACCAACCAACCAAACAAATTTAACCAACCAAACCAACTAAACAAACCAAACAAACAAACCAATCAGAACAAGAAAACCAACCACCCAACCAAAACAAACCAACCCAACCAACCAACATACACAAACCAAAACAAACCAAACTAACCAACCCAACCAACCAACACAAACCAACCAACCAACTAACAAACACACCAACCAACAAACACACCAACCAACCAAACAAATTTAACCAACCAAACAAACTAAACAAATCAAACAAACAAACCAATCAGAACAAGAAAACCAACCACCCAACCAAAACAAACCAAACCAACCAACCAACATACACAAACCAAAACAAACAAACCAAACTAACCAACCCAACTAACCAACACAAACCAAAACAAACCAACCGAAACAAACCAAAACCAACGAACCAACCAACCAACACAAACCAACCAAACCAAAACAAACCAACCAACCAACCAACACAAACCAAAACCAATGAACCAACCGACCAACACAAACAAACAAACCAACCAACCAACACAAACCAACCAAACCAAAACAAACCAACCAACCAACCAAACTAAACCAACCAAATCAAAACTAACCAACCAATCAAACAAACCAAACCAACCAACCAAACCAAAACAAACCAACCAACCGACCAACCAACCAAAACAAACCAACCAAAACAAACCAACCAAACAACACAAACAAACCAACCAACCAACCAACCAACACAAACAAACCAAAACCAACCAACAAATATAACCCAAAACCAACCAACACAAACCAACCAACCAACCAACAAACACACCAACCAACCAAACAAACTAAACAAACCAAACAAACAAACCAATCAGAACAAGAAAACCAACCACCCAACCAAAACAAACCAACCCAACCAACCAACATTCACAAACCAAAACAAACCAACTGAAACAAACCAAACTAACCAACCCAACCAACCAACACAAACCAACCAACCAACTAACAAACACACCAACCAACAAACACACCAACCAACCAAACAAATTTAACCAACCAACCAAACAAATTTAACCAACCAAACAAACTAAACAAACCAAACAAACAAACCAATCAGAACAAGAAAACCAACCACCCAACCAAAACAAACCAACCCAACCAACCAACATACACAAACCAAAACAAACTAACCGAAACAAACCAAACTAACCAACCCAACTAACCAACACAAACCAAAACAAACCAACCGAAACAAACCAACCAACCAAACAAACCAAAACCAACGAACCAACCAACCAACCAAACCAAAACAAACCAACCAACCAACACAAACCAAAACCAACGAACCAACCGACCAACACAAACAACCAAACCAACCAACCAACCAACCAACACAAACCAACCAAACCAAAACAAACCAACCAACCAACCACACCAAAACAAACCAACCAACCAACACAAACCAATTAACCAACACAAACCAAAACCAACGAACCAACCGACCAACACAAACAAACAAACCAACCAACCAACCAACCAACACAAACCAACCAAACCAAAACAAACCAACCAACCAACCACACCAAAACAAACCAACCAACCAACCAACACAAACCAACCAACCAACACAAACCAAAACAAACCAACCAACCAACCAACACAAACCAACCAAACCAAAACAAACCAACCAACCAACCAACACAAAACAAACCAACAAACCAACACACGCACACGAACACACACACACAGGCACACACGCACCTACACACACACACGGAGGACAAGTGACATTGTCCCTTTCTGTCCTCTAGCCATCGTGCTGCTGTTGATGAATTCTAAGAGACACTAAGCCCCTGCAGATCTTTTCCCTCGATGCATGCAAGTTGTTAATAGAGGGATGGACTGGTTGGCCCTATGATGACCTCCATAGAGGGTTGGAGTGGTTGGCCCTATGATGACCTCCATAGAGGGTTGGAGTGGTTGGCCCTATGATGACCTCCATAGAGGGTTGGCCCTATGATGACCTCCATTAAGGGTTGGCGTAGTCGGCCCTATGATGACCTCTGTGGCAAGGTGCGTGGTCCACGCGTTCCCTGCGGGCGGGGTGTGTGCAAGGATCGGCCATGAAACAGCTAACAGGTGAGTGGATAATCTCAGCTGGAACGAGTTATCTAATCACCTGTTCCTTTATTAGCAGCGCGGGAGACCTTGACAGGGGGGAAGAACGCAGGAGGACGAGCGGCTGGAAAGCCAAATGGACAGAAAACTAAACAGAGACTATTGATTGAAAGTACGAACTGAAAAGTAAGAACTGACATTTGTTGCAAAAACTAAATTAAATATTGTAAACGCTGCCTTGAGTGTGCTGCTCATTCCTGTGATCTCAGAAGAACCCAAGCACGAGCCTTGCTACAGTGGCACCCAACAGATCACGTAAGGATGTCGGCACCAACCCCCCTGGAAGCGCTGGGCCAATTCCTGGCGGAACTGTCGGCGGCGAGCCGACAACAGAACCAAGTGCTACAGGCATTGATGGGCCGAGCGGACACAGCGGGTGGGTCATCCGCCACGAAGCGCATGGTGGAGGGGGAGGACACACAAACTTTCCTGGAGGTCTTCGAGGCCACGAAGACATCCTGCAAGTGGCCGGAGGAAGAATGGGGCGCGAGGCTGCTGCCGCTCTTGAGTCTCCCAGCGTCGGCCCGCACGCAGTACGCCAGCCAACGGCATGCCATCCTGGACCGAGTCGGCCGCAACCCCGAAGATCACCGCTGACAGGTCCGGGCCATGAAGCTGGAGCCGGAGGGCCGGCCTTTTGTGTTCTCACATCGACTGAGGGATGCAGCGATCCGGTGGCTCCAACCCAACGGGCAGGACTCAAAGATGTTGGAGTCAATTGTGTTGGAGCAGTTCCTTGACGGCATCCCGGCGAGGACATGTGATAGCAAAATTACTTATACTCGTTTAAATGGATGATGTTCTTTGAACTGGGTACCAAAAGTTGTTTATTGGGCTCAGGACTGTGACACTTAGCAAGAGATCTCTTATCTGATCAAGCTCTGTCTCCTGTGTCTTTGATGTGACATGTGGACTTTAGTTGACCTGGGCATGTGTGTTTTCTCTCCCTGGCACCCCCCCCCCCGTGCTAAACTATTGCCCTTTCCTGAGTGACCAAACGACACCCTCTCCTTCTTCACAGGACTTGGGTATTCATTCCACTGGTGTACTGTATGTAAATAGGCATGGAGGGTGGGACTTCTGAGAATGTATAATTGTCATGACATATTCTAAAAGGGTTAGAACAAGCTGGAACGAACGCGTGTGTCCTTTTAGTTTGGTCTCGCTGTGCAAAGCTTGTTAATATTTGTTTGTTACTTGAATAAATAATTTTAAAGCTATTTGTCACTGAAGGATCGTCTTTAAGAAATTTCCACGACAGACATCTGCATGGGTGCGCTACCACAGTCCACCGGACGTGAAGACAACGGTGAAACTAGGGGAAGAGCACCTGACGGTTCACAGAGAGGCAACGACGGCAACGGCCGAGAAAACCGCCCCGGCCCTCCGGCGACGACTCGCCATGATATGGGACATCCCTCGACCGAACTACCGGGGGCCAACGAACAGGTTTTCCACCCTACAACTTCTGGGTGGTCCACAGGCCGGGCGCGCAGACGGCCGTGGCCGACTTCCTCTCTCGCCCAGAGAAGGGGGGGAGTGAGTGCGGCCAGACGGGTGCCCGGCCTGAGTCTGGCGGTGGAGGCATGTGGCAAGGGGCGTGGTCCACGCGTTCCCTGCGGGCGGGGTGTGTGCAGCTGACAGGTGAGTGGATAATCTCAGGGTTGGAGTGGTTGGCCCTATGATGACCTCCATCAGACACTGCTTACCCTTGCACCTGTGCGACAGATCTTGCTCAAAGCACATGGTACCAAACATCAACAGCCTAGCCTCGTTCTACAAGTGTCATGTACAATAATATAGCTCAGGAATAATGAATTAACTCCGTTTTTACAACATGCTGATCTAACGGAGGTCAGCCGTGGCCGTGCAAGTGTAGAGTGGTAAACCTCACTCCTCTATGTCAGTACCGAGGGCCAATAAACTAGTTGCTGGATTGGAAATGGCCCCGGGGCCACACTTTGGACACCCACACATTGAAAAGATCTACAGTACAGAGGGAGGGGGAAAGTGGCCATGCCTGGTTCCATCCCCAGCTTCTACTAGCCGAGTCACGGCCGTTGTGTCCTTGAGCAAGACACTTCAGCCTTGCTCCTGATGGGTGGTGGTTGGCGCCTTGCACGGCAGATCCCGCCATCACTGTTTGTGAATGCGGAAATAGTTTCAAAGCATTTTGAGTACCTTGAAAGTAGAAAAGCGCTATACAAGTATAACCCATTTACCACTACCATAGTAGTTGACATTCCCTAAACAATGTGGACATTGTAATCTTATTGTACAAACCCTGTTTCCATATGAGTTGGGAAATTGTGTGAGAGGTAAATATAAAGAGAATACAATGATTTGCAAATCCTTTTCAACCCATATTCAGTTGAATGTACTACAAAGACAACATATTTAATGTTCAAACTCATATTTGCAAATAATAATCAACTTAGAATTTCATGGCTGCAACACGTGCCAAAGTAGTTGGGAAAGGGCATGTTCACCACTGTGTTATATCACCTTTTCTTTTAACAACACTCAATCAACGTTTGGGAACTGAGGAAACTAATTGTTGAAGCTTTGAAAGTGGAATTCTTTCCCATTCTTGTTTTATGTAGAGCTTCAGTCGTTCAACAGTCCGGGGTCTCCGCTGTCCTATTTTACGCTTCATAATGCGCCACATATTTTCGACGGGAGACAGGTCTGGACCGCAGGCGGGCCAGGAAAGTACCCGCACTCTTTTTTTACGAAGCCACGCTGTTATAACGCGTGCTGAATGTGGCTTGGCATTGTCTTAATGAAATAAGCAGGGGCGTCCATGAAAAAGACGGCGCTTAGATGGCAGCATATGTTGTTCCAAAACCTGTATGTACCTTTCAGCATTAATGGTGCCTTCACAGATGTGTAAGTTACCCATGCCTTGGGCACTAATGCACCCCATACCATCACACATGCTGGCTTTTGAACTCTTTTGAACTTTGCATCGATAACAGTCTGGATGGTTCGCTTCCCCTTTGGTCCGGATGACATGATGTCGAATATTTCCAAAAACAATTTGAAATGTGGACTCGTCAGACCACAGAACACTTTTCCACTTTGCATCAGTCCATCTTAGATGATCTCGGGCCCAAAGAAGCCGGCGGCGTTTTTGGATGTTGTTGATAAATGGCTTTCGCTTTGCATAGTAGAGCTTTAACTTGCACTTACAGATGTAGCGACCAACTGTATTTTGTGACGGTGGTTTTCTGAAGTGTTCCTGAGCCCATGTGGTGATATCCTTTAGAGAATGATGCCGGTTTTTGATACAGTGCCGTCTGAGGGATTGAAGGTCACGCTCATTCAATGTTGGTTTCCGGCCATGCCGCTTACGTGGAGTGATTTCTCCAGATTCTCTGAACCTTTTGATGCTATTAAGGAGCGTAGATGTTGAAATCCCTAAATTTCTTGCAATTGCACTTTGAGAAAGGTTGTTCTTAAACTGTTTGACTATTTGCTCACGCAGTTGTGGACAAAGGGGTGTACCTCGCCCCATCCTTTCTTGTGAAAGACTGAGCATTTTTTGGGAAGCTGTTTTTATACCCAATCATGGCACACACCTGTTCCCAATTAGCCTGCACACCTGTGGGATGTTCCAAATAAGTGTTTGATGAGCATTCCTCAACTTTATCAGTATTTATTGCCACATTTCCCAACTTCTTTGTCACGTGTTGCTGGCATCAAATTCTAAAGTTAATGATTATTTTCACAAAAAAATTAAATAAATGTTTATCAGTTTGAACATCAAATATGTTGTCTTTGTAGCATATTCAACTGAATATGGGTTGAAAAGGATTTGCAAATCATTGTATTCTGTTTATATTTACATCTAACACAATTTCCCAACTCATATGGAAACGAGGTTTGTATATATCCAGCGGGCCTGGTATTAAAAACTGAGAGGCCAAATAGCAACAGAGAGAAAATCAGCAAGCACCTTTTTGACAGTAGTCGAACTTGTAGAGCTCGCTGGCCTCCGCCTGTCGCTGACACAAGACCTTGTAGTGAGTGATGTTGCCGTTCGGGTCGTTGGGGGGCTTCCACTTGAGGATGATCTGCGAGGAGGAGTTGGACGAGGAAATGGGGTCCAGCGGAACCGAGGGTTCTGTGGGGAGATGACAGAAGAGGGCGCCGTGTCACAGTATGCCACATAACATCCGAGATGGTCTACAACTTCAAATGTCTAAACGTAGAAATATTTTCTGCATGTGTGGATCGAAAAGAAAGCTCGGATAATCAAAGATGGGACTGTTTGTTGTCTCATCGACATTGCAAAAACACAATTGGAGAACAACGGGCAGAAAAGAAGATCACATCACTGCAAGATTCTCATGCGGACCTCAATGTCCCTTGTTAGCATTAGCATCAACACAGGCTGTCCAAAGTCGGGGCCCAGGATGGACCACTTGTCTGTGCATCGGTTGGGGACGTCTCTGCGCTGCTGACCTGTCTCCACTCTGGATTCTCTCCTGCTGGCCCCACTATAGACTGGAGTTTAACACTATTATGTTAAATCCACTGTGGACTGGACTATAAAAAATATTATGTCAGATCCACTATGGACTGGACTCACACTATTATATTAGATCCAGTATGGACTGGACTCTCACTATTATATTAGATCACCATGGACTGGACTCTCACTATTATGTTAGATCCACTATGGACCGGACTTTCACTATTATGTTAGATCCACTATGGACTGGACTCTCACACTATTATGTTAGATCCACTATGGACTGGACTCTCACACTATTATGTTAGATCCACTATGGACTGGACTCTCACACTATTATGTTAAATCCACTATGGACTGGACTCTCACACTATTATGTTAGATCCACTATGAACTTGACTCTCACACTATTATGTTAGATCCACTATGGACTAGACTCTCACACTATTATATTAGATCCACCATGGACTGGACTCTCACACTATTATGTTAGATCCACTATGGACTGGACTCTCACACTATTATGTTAGATCCACTATGGACTGGACTCTCACAACCTTATGTTAGATCCACTAAGGACAGGACTCCCACACTATTATGTTAGATCCACTATGGACTGGACTCTCACACTATTATGGTAGATCCACTATGGACTGGACTCTCACACTATTATGTTAGATCCACTCTGACAATATTAAGACCACATCTGTGGTCCCATCCAATGTTTCTCATTTTCCCATCGGGTTGAGTTTTTCATTGCCCTGATGTGGGATCTGAGCCAAGGATGTCGTTGTGGCTTGTGTAGCCCTTTGAGACAACCAGGATTTAGGGCTATGTAAGTAAACATTGATTGATTGACGTGTTGGAATTGGTCCCGTTGTTAGCATTTAATTGCCAATAAAAGCTAAAAAGAGGGCCAGACTTTGTGTGTCTTCTTCTTGACGCAAAACATTACATTACTTAAGGGGAAACCCGACATTTATTAGATCCAAAAGTGCTTTAAATAGATAATCAAAGTTTTTTAGGTATGCTCCAATTGGCGTCAGGACACTGACCCTGTGCAAGGTTGGGGGTATGTGGGGCGTAATCCTTGTACATTTAATTTTTGTACAAACATTTCATATTCGAGTCAGACATCTGAGCGGGTGATAGAATAATTATGTATATATTATCACACAACTCTTATGCTAGCGGGCTGTTTCTATAGTTATTATCAATTGTGCTGAAGTTGTACTTTTCTATCCGTGCAAAGGGACAGCTGGCAATCCAAAAAGATTGCAAGTCGTCTCGTATCAGTGTTTTGAATCGGCCTGCTGACTGCCGAGGGAACATTGAGTACCGTGACGCAGACAAAGCAGAGACAGGGCGATATCACCAGTGTCAACACATTTGCATTTCATTAATAGTCATATATTGTGTCTAACTGGGGCTGTCCATATTACCCGCTTCCCTCAGCGACAGCCTCGGCGATGTAACCAGGGACCTCCCAAATCAATCAATCAATCAATCAATCAATGTTTACTTATATAGCCCTAAATCACTGGTGTCTCAAAGGGCTGCACAAACCACCACGACATCCTCGGTAGGCCCACATAAGGGCAAGGAAAACTCACACCCAGTGGGACGTCGGTGACAATGATGACTATGAGAACCTTGGAGAGGAGGAAAGCAATGGATGTCGAGCGGGTCTAACATGATACTGTGAAAGTTCAATCCACAATGGATCCAACACAGTCGCGAGAGTCCAGTCCAAAGCGGATCCAACACAGCAGCGAGAGTCCCGTTCACAGCGGAGCCAGCAGGAAACCATCCCAAGCGGAGGCGGATCAGCAGCGCAGAGATGTCCCCAGCCGATACACAGGCAAGCAGTACATGGCCACCGGATCGGATCGGACCGGACCCCCTCCACAAGGGAGAGTGGGATATAGAAGAAAAATAAAAGAAACGGCAGATCAACTGGTCTAAAAAGGGAGTCTATTTAAAGGCTAGAGTATACAAATGAGTTTTAAGGTGAGACTTAAATGCTTCTACTGAGGTGGCATCTCGAACTGTTACCGGGAGGGCATTCCAGAGTACTGGAGCCCGAACGGAAAACGCTCTATAGCCCGCAGACTTTTTTTGGGCTTTGGGAATCACTAACAAGCCAGAGTCCTTTGAACGCAGATTTCTTGCCGGGAAATATGGTACAATACAATCGGCAAGATAGGATGGAGCTAGACCGTGTAGTATTTTATACGTAAGTAGTAAAACCTTAAAGTCACATCTTAAGTGCACAGGAAGCCAGTGCAGGTGAGCCAGTACAGGCGTAATGTGATCAAACTTTCTTGTTCTTGTCAAAAGTCTAGCAGCCGCATTTTGTACCAACTGTAATCTTTTAATGCTAGACATGGGGAGACCCCAAAGTATTGTCCGATCACTACCTTATAAAATTCGAGGTTCAGACGCATGTTCGTCAAACTAATAATAATAATAACTGCTATAGCAGCCGCAACATTAATACGGCCACAACGACAACTCTTGCTGACCTACTGCCCTCGGTACCAACTGTAATCTTTTAATGCTAGACATGGGGAGACCCGAAATAAATAGAGGAAGCACCTGGGCAGGATTTTAGAGCGTAGTTTGGATCTGTAACAAGAGTCAAGCCCTAACGTCTCTCCTCATTGAGCCGAATTTAACTCCGTCTCTGCATGATTCCTTGCTTCTTATCTGTTTTAATAGACGTCATCAGTGTTTGAACCTGACAGCTGTGCATCAGGTGTAGTGTGAGGGGGAACAGCTGCGGGGTTGTTGTCTAGATGCAATGGCGAAAGAGACTATTTGAGCTGGTGGTGCATAACACCGGTCCGACCGCATTGTCTGCAACGTGATTTGTTGTGACGGCTTTGGCCTTCTGGCGCGGTGCGCCGCTCTTAAATGACACTGCCGGAACTCTGAGGTCGGGGAGGAAGGCGGGTAAGAGGCAGAGTATCACCATTCCCTTGGCACAAATGCTCGAATAAAAGAGCTTGATTTTTTTTTTCCGCAGCGACAAATGACAGGTGTCATGCGGAGTAAGCAGTGGATTGTGTAAGACTGACTAATGAAGTGTACACAAAACAATCCGGAGTATTTTTACGAGAAGACACCTGGTCCGCGGCAACTGTCGTCATCTAACTAACTAACACTGCAAAAAGTGAAGATGAAATATCTCAAATGAGGGAGATATTTGCTGATTTTCTGTCTGATAAGATAATTCTTCGCACTAAGCAAATTTAATGTTAGAGTGTTTTACTTGTTTTAAGGGTTTTGATCCTAAATCAGGGGTCACCAACGCGGGGCCCGCGGGCACCAGGTCGCCCGTAAGGACCAGATGAGTCGCCCGCTGGCCTGTTCTAAAAATAGCTCAAAGAGCAGCACTTACCAGTGAGCTGCCTCTATTTTTTTACATTTTATTTATTTACCAGCAAGCTGGACTCGCTTTGCTCGACATTTTTAATTCTAAGAGAGACAAAAATCAAATTGAATTTGAAAATCCAAGAAAATATTTTAAAGACTTGGTCTTCACTTGTTTAAATAAATTCATTTTTTTTTTAACTTTGCTTCCTATAACTTTCAGAAAGACAATTTCAGAGGACAAATACAACCTTAAAAATGATTTTAGGATTTTTAAACACATATAGCTTTTTACCTTTTAAATTCCTTCCTCTTCTTTCCTGACAATTTAAATCAATGTTCAAGTATTTTTTTTTATTGTAAAGAATAATAAATTATTTTAATTTGATTCTTCATTTTAGCTTCTGTTTTTTAGACGAAGAATATTTGTGAAATATTTCTTCAAATTTATGATTAAAATTCAAAAAAATTATTCTGGCAATCTAGAAAATCTCTAGAATGAATGAATGAATGAATAAATGGTTTATTTTGAGCCATGCAAACAAAACAAGAGAATGACATAAAATACAAAAGAAATATATATATATATATATATATACAATATATATATATAATATAATTCAATTCAGTGGTTTCTGCGTAGATGCTATATATTATCTATATATAATACATTTAAATTCACACACACTTACATATATACATATGTACACACACATATATACACAACACACACATATATACACACATATATACAATTTATATATACATATATATATATATACATATACATACATACAATACATACATATACACACATAATCACATACATACACTGATTCATATACCCAAAATACACACATATCCATCATATATACACACACACACACATATATAAATACTATATATATAATAGTATATATAATATACACTTTTGTCTAAACATTATTAACAGTTTTTGGTGCCTATGGGAACAAGCTTTCATTTTGACTGTGATATTAGTGGTTAAAAGTGGATCTGTGGCTGTGGAGCTATTGCTCTTGATCAACAGGACCTGAGGACCACTCTTGCTATGTGTCCTATGCTGTGCATTAAAAGAGACGAGGGGAGCCCCCTGCCAGAGGAGTTATCCACGAACATAAGATCCCCCACTCGCCTAGCCTGTACTCCAGATAGTGTACCCAAATCCCTTTTCTTAGTTTCCATCGGCACCAATTCTTTAGTCAGAATTCATATTTGTTTTTACATTTACAGAATATTAGTATTACACAAATTGCATATAGGATTGTACACGCACGCACGCACGCACGCCTGTGTGAATAATACTGTTTAATAGACTGTATTTATATTATTCACATGTATATAATGCTGTATAATAGACTGTATTTATATTATTCACATGTGTATTATGCTGTATAATAGACTGTATTTATATTATTCACATGTGTATAATGCTGTATAATAGACTGTATTTATATTATTCACATGTGAATAATGCTGTGTAATAGACTGTATTTATATTATTCGCATGTGAATAATGCTGTATAATAGACTGTATTTATGTTATTCACATGTGAATAATGCTTTATAATAGACTGTATTTATATTATACACATGTGAATTATGCTGTATAAGACTGTATTTATGTTATTCACATGTGAATAATGCTGTTTAATAGACTATTATTCACATGTGAATAATGCTGTATAAAAGACTGTATTTATATTATTCACATGTGAATAATGCTGTATAATAGACTGTATTTATATTATTCACATGTGAATAACGCTGTATAATAGACTGTATTTATATTATTCACATGTGAATGATGCTCTATAATAGACTGTATTTATGTTATTCACATGTGAATAATGCTTTATAGTAGACTGTATTTATATTATGCACATGTGAATTATGCTGTATAATAGACTGTATTTATGTTATTCACATGTGAATAATGCTGTATAATAGACTATTATTCAAATTTGAATAATGCTGTATAATAGACTGTATTTATAGTATTCACATGTGAATAATGCTGTATAATAGACTATATTTATATTATCCACATGTAAAAAATACCTAAGTGTTTATTGTCTATTGTGAGCGAACCGTAGTGCTGAATTTCCCCCAGGGACCAATAAAGTACCTTCTATTCTATTCTATTCCATTCTATTCTAAGTATTTTAATGTTGGTCATCATGGTGGTACTTGGACAGACATTTTTTTACTGAAGTTTGAGAACCATTGGTTTCACACAGCTGGGCCCCTGAACTAGATTGTTACAAATGGCCACCACATGTTGTCTGTGTGCTGTGAGAGGGAGCCAGACATTGATTTTCTCTTCCAAACATTGCAATTGAATTAACATTTAGACAAAGAGGAAAACCAAATGAACGAATGGCAAATGGCGCCAGGCCGCGGGGCAGGTCTTACGTGTGGCGTTGGTGCGCACGTAGATGATGTCGCTCTTGGCCCCGTTGACCTGGTGCTCGTCAGAGGCCGACAGCTGCGTCTTGACCATGATGGCGTACTGCGTCCAGGGCTTCAGGAGGCGGATGAGGTGGCCCGGCTCGATGTCCCGGTCGTCCTCGGTGGCGCGCGGCGGCGGGTCCACGTCTCCGATCACCCAGCTGTTGGAGCCGCAGGCGTCCTGCCCGTCAAACTCGGTCACATTTCGGAAAGGTCTGTTGAGGAAGAAAACAGCAAGAGGGGACAACTTCAAATTTGACTTGAAGGAAGGCAAAGAATATCCCTCAAAAAGGTGTACAAAAAGAACAATTCTGCACATCCACAGTGAAAACAAAAAGTACCTCAGTAGAAGCATTTAAGTCCCATCTTAAAACTCATTTGCATACTTAAGCCTTTGAATAGACCCCCTTTTTAGACCAGTTGATCTGCTGTTTCTCTTATTTTCTTCCCCGCCCCCCTCTCCCTTGTGGAGGGGGGTGGGGGCACAGGTCTGGTGGCCATGGATTAAGTGCTAGCTGTCTAGTGCGGGTTGGACCGCTCACCTGTGCATCGGTTGGGGACATCTCTGCGCTGCTGACCTGTGTCCGCTCAGGATAGTCTCCTGCTGGCCCCACTATGGACTGGACTCTCACTATTATGTTAGATCCACTATGGACTGGACACTCACACTATTATGTTAGATCCACTATGGACTAGACTCTCTCACTGTTATGTTAGATCCACTATGGACTGGACTCTCACACTATTATGTTAGATCCACTATGGACTTGACTCTCTCGCTATTATGTTAGATTCACTATGGACCGGACTCTCACTATTATGTTAGACCCACTATGGACTGGACTCTCACTATTATGTTAGATCCACTATGGACTGGACTCTCACACTATTATGTTAGATCCACTATGGACTAGACTCTCTCACTATTATGTTAGATTCACTATGGACTGGACTCTCACACTATTATGTTAGATTCACTATGGACTGGACTCTCACTATTATGTTAGATCCACTATGGACTGGACTCTCACTATATTTTTAGATCCACTATGGACTGGACTCTCACTATTATGTTAGATCCACTATGGACTGGACTCTCACTATTATGTTAGATCCACTATGGACTGGACTCTCACTATTATGTTGGATCAACTATGAACTGGACTCTCACTATTATGTTGGATCAACTATGAACTGGACTCTCACTATTATGTTACAACCACTTGGGACTGGACTCTCACACTATTATGTTAGATCCACTATGGACAGGACACTCTCTATTATGTTAGATCCACTATGGACTGGACTCTCACTATTATGTTAGATCCACTATGGACTGGACTCTCACTATTATGTTAGCTCCACTATGGACTAGACTCTCACTATTATGTTAGAACCACTTGGAACTGGACTCTCACACTATTATGTTAGATCCACTATGGACTATCCATCCATCCATTTCCTACCGCTTATTCCCTTTTGGGGTCGCGGGGGGGGCGCTGGCGCCTATCTCTGCTACAATCGGGCGGAAGGCAAAGTACACTCTGGACAAGTCGCCATCTCATCGCATGTAAATTGTGAGATGTGTCTGTTAAAATTGTGTTTTTTACAAATGAAGACAGAGGTGAACAAGAGCATGTAATGTCTAGTTATGATGTAAAGGAGGGGTGGTTGTATTGTATATTAAGTATGTGTCAATGAAAGGGCATTTCATTACTTTTCTTAATTGGATTACATGCTATAGTATTATTTTATTGTCGTAATTTTATTACATGATTTTTGTTTCCCTCTAATTTAGGTAGCATGGGACTGCAGATGGAAATGAGCTATTTAGCTATAATCTGGTACAGAACATATCTGTCTTTGAGCAGAATGTTTCTGTGCATTGTCCCTTCAAATAGAGACTAAACAAACAGAAACAAAAGCATCAACCAGTAAATTCCATGTTTCTAGTCATGGGTTCTTACTTTGAACGCCGCCCCCCGTTCTTTTTTTTTCTAGTTGCAGCTGAAAGCAACAAATGTCTGGCAGAGGTTGCAGTTGAACTGACGTGGACGGAGGAGAAGAACTTACGCCTCTTTGTAGAGCACCATGAAGCCCAGCAGGTCTCGAAAGTCCGGCGGCCAGAAGGGTTCCCACTTGATCAAGATCTTGTCGCTCATGGTGCGGATACGGGTGAAGTTCAGCACGTGGTTCTCACCTGGCAACACAAATTGCGGGGCATGGGAGAAAACTCAGCAGCATACTATGTTCCCGGGAAGATTTCGTAAGAGGGGGAACAACGTGCTGGAACATCTGCTTGACAATGTTCATATAGTTGTTACTCAGCCAGCGTTAGTGGGTCTGATGGACCCGTCGCATTTTGTGGCTTTTAATGCCTCACAATCAAACACTTTCATGTTAAAATACTGAACAGATGTTTATTGGGATAAAGTAAACAATATGAATGTTGCACGGAAAATTTCTCTGCCGGTTTCTGCATCCCACAGGGATTCTTCTTTTGGGTTTCTGCACCTGCGGTTCCCACACAAGGTTGCAACATTGTTTGTCAACACTGTCTGCTCTCATTTTCTCGCACATTTGACCATCCCATGTTCTGTGTACCTACACCCTATCCTCCTCCTGTTTAGGCCTGCTGTTAGTGTGTGTGTGTGTGTGTGTGTGTGGTACACAGAACATCAATTTCCACACTTCTATTAGACCAGACATCTTGTATGTAATATAAATGTTTGGGGCGGGTGTATGGTGTGTGGTCATTAAACTTGCATTCTGATATATCAGACAATGAGCCAAAGTCGGTGAGTCTCAGCTTGAAAACATTAATTACCGTATTTTTCGGATTATAAGTCGCAGTTTTTTTCATGTCTGTGTGATCATGTTTTGTTTTAGTCATGTTCGGTTTTGTTTTTGGACTCTTTGTGCACCTTTGTTTGTTTTGTCACCATAGCAACCCATTAGTTTTCACCTGTCCTCATGTCACGCACCTGTCTCACGTTTTGCACTCGCACACCTGTCACTAATTACCACAGCATTATTTAAACCTGTAGTTACCAGATAGTCAGCCGGGCGACTGTACCTCTACTCACTTCATGCCATGCTACCCCTGTCGCTCATGCCGATCCATAGTTTTGCTTCTTTTCATGCCACGTAAGTTTTGTTTGTTTAATGCCACAGTTAGTGTCTTTTGTTTCTTGTCCATAGTGCTAGTTTTGTTTTTATGACCAAGTTTTGTACTTCCGCCCTCGAGCGCGCCTTTTGTTTATTCCTTTTATGAGTAAAATTAAACATGTACTTACATTCACGTCTTGCCCGCGCCAACTTTCCTTTGCCTTCCGGAAAAACAAACCCCATAGTCCATGCTTTGACAGGAGCGACTTATGTGTGAAATTATTAACACATCACCGTAAAATATCAAATATTATTTTTTATCTCATTCGCGGAAGAGACGAAGAAAATGTCAGCAATCGTCACACACACATCAACCAATAAGAATTCGGCGGGGGAGGGTCATGGCAGAAGTGCATTGTGGGTCATGGAATGGTAACTGCTATATGCTATATGTTACTGCCGTAGCTATTAAAATGGATCATTTCATCGTTGGCGGTAACTTATAAAAACTGAGAAGGGCTGAACAAAAATGGCACCGAAAAGGAAATCATGTACTGCAGATTACAAGCTGGACGTAGTGAAATATGCAGCAGAAAAAGACAAGAGGAAGCGGCGCATACCTTTGGAGTTGGCAGAGTTGTTTAGAAGAGACATCGAGGAAGAAGATTTCATGGGATTTATTGATTAGGAGTGACAGATTGTTTGGTAAAGGTATAGCATGTTCTATATGTTATAGTTATTTGAATGACTCTTACCATAATATGTTAGGTTAACATAGCAGTTGGTTATTTATGCCTCATATAACGTACACTTATTCAGCCTGTTGTTCACTATTCTTTATTTATCTTAAATTGCCTTTCAAACGTCTATTCTTGGTGTTGGATTTTATCGAATAAATTTCCCCCAAAAATGCGACTTATACCCCAGTGCAACCTATATATGTCTGTGGCGGCCGGCTCGGGTGGGGTGGCCTGGTGTGGGCCGTGCCGTGCTCCCCGGGGGTGGGGGTGGGGGTGCGGTCGGGGGGGCCCGGGTGCTGGTGGGGCAGGGGCGGTCTTCCCGTCCGGCGAACGGGAAGTCTCTGGGTCTTTCTGCCCGTGTGGGGGGTTCTCTCTCGCTGGCTTGGGGTCTGGCCGTCCGCTGCTTCTCTCGTGCCTTGTCCTCTGCCGGGCGCGTCTGTCTGCGGCCTGCTGTCGGCTCTTTCGGGCGGCGCGGTGGGCCGGGCTATGGGGTATCCCGCCGCCGGCCGGCCTGGCTGCGTGGGGGGTTGGTCCCTGGTTCCCTGGGCGCCACAACTGCTGTTTGGGTTGGGCTCACTGGGCGGCTGGGTCCGCACTCTGGCTCCCACGCACACTGGGGGTCAAATATATTGTACATACAAACACACATATACTAACACACACACACCGTTACTCATACATACAAACGTCCATACATTGGTACCTACGCTCCCACATACATACACAAATACATTACATACCTACATACTCCAAGTCCGTCCATCCACGCGCACATTCACGATACAAACATACATATACACATACATGTACATATACATTCACTGTACAAACATACATGTACATGTACATATACATTCACTGTACAAACATACATATACACATACATATACATTCACTGTACAAACATACATATACACATACATGTACTATACATTCACTGTACAAACATACATATACACATACATGTACTATACATTCACTGTACAAACATACATATACACATACATGTACATATACATTCACTGTACAAACATACATATACACATACATGTACATATACATTCACTGTACAAACATACATATACACATACATGTACATATACATTCACTGTACAAACATACATATACACATACATGTACATATACATTCACTGTACAAACATACATATACACATACATGTACATATACATTCACTGTACAAACATACATATACACATACATGTACATATACATTCACTGTACAAACATACATATACACATACATGTACATATACATTTACTATACAAACATTCATATACACATTCTGTTCATATACAAGTACATACACATACATACACTCATGCACATAATCATGTTTCATCAAACATATATCAACGTTGTTGCCCTAGGGCATGGGTGTCAAACTCTGGCCCGCCGTGTAATTTCATTTGGCCCTTGAGGCAATACCAAATTAACATTAGAGCTAGCCCGCCGGTATTATAACACCGCATTCACCGCTAATATTCATACTTGCCAACCCTCCCGATTTTCAGTGCCCCTCTCGAAAGTCTCCTAGGGCAACCATTCTCCTGAATTTCTCCCGATTTCCACCCGGACAACAATATTGGGGGCGTGCCTCAAAGGCACTGCCTCTAGCGTCCTCTACAACCAGTCGTCACGTCCGTTTTTCCTCCATTCAAACAGCATGCCGGCCCCTGTCAAATGATAAATCCGGCTTCTACACACACATAAGTGAATCAACACCCATTCCGATCACACGCAGGGTGGCCGCATAAACAACTTTACTCAGTTACAAATATGCGCCACACTGTGAACCCACACCAAACAAGAATGACAAACACATTTCAGGAGAACATCCACACCGTAACAGAACATAAACACAACAGTACAAAGACCTAGAACCCCTTGCAGCACTAACTCTTCCGGGATGCTACAATATACACCCCTTGCTAATACCAAACCCCACTCACCTCTTTGTTATTTTATTTTCACATTTATTAGCCTATGGAAAAAGTTAATGTTATTTACCTCAGAAGGCTGCATATAGAAAAGAGGCATTCAATGTTTTATTTAGGATTTATTTCATATACCATTGATGTTTTTCGTTTGTTTTGTGAAAGTTGATTTTGCACTATTAAGTTGTATAAGCGTTGCTTGTTCCATATTCAGTCTGAAAGCAAATCAGTGTAGCAAACGGAGCAATAATTAACGTTTTATTCATGCACTTTCTCTTGCTACTTCAAGGCTTGAATGTTTGATTCATTCATTATTGTTATTTTATTTTCAAATGTATTATTAGCCTGTGGAAAAAGTTTATTTGGATGTTTACCTCAGAAGGCTGCAAATAGAAAAGAGGCATTCAATTTTTATCTAGATTTTATTTGATATGCCATTGATATTTTTCAATTATTATTATTTGAAACTGGATTTTGCACGTCACTATAAAGTTATATAAGCCTTGCTTGTTCAATATTCAATGCAAAACTTGTTTGGGTCCCTATTAAAAGGTTCATTTGTTCAACCTTGGCCCGCGGCTTTGTTCAGTTTAAAATTTTGGCCCACTCTGTGTTTGAGTTTGACACCCCTGCCCTAGGGTAAACTGGGTAACACAAGGCATATTGAAAGAGCTTAAACCATTGTTACTATAACAATCTACAAGATTAATATAGGTTGCCTCTCTCTCTTCCCTTTCATCTTTCAGTATTCCTTCTTCTTTTTTTCATTTATTTATTGATTATCTTTCTAGCTATCATTATGTATACGTATCGTTGCATTTGAACAACTTTATTGTTGATAATAGAGGTAAACTCTTGGTTTTGTTCATGATCAATAGCGCTTTTTCTATTGGTATTTGTATTGCTCCAGTTTTAGTGTAAAAATGCTCATTGTCATTACTATATTATTTATTTCACTAACTGCTTATTTGCTATCACTTTGTATGTGCTGATGTTGTTCTATTGTTGTTGTTGTTATTGTTGTATTTGCTGTTGTTGTTGTTGTCTCTCTGTCTAATCCCCCTCTTATCCCCACAATTTCCCCCCGTCTTCCTTTTTTTCTCTTTCTATCCCCTCCTGCTCCGGCCCGGCTGCACCAAATGATAATATAAATACATTTAATAAAGTCACATTCAAATAAGACAACAAGAGAAGTATCCTACACTTCTCTTTTGTAAAGTAAATCAGAACAGGGCATCTACATCAACTATATGATTTGCCTGAGAAGCTGGACAGGACAAAAAAAAAACAATATATATATATATATATATATATATATATATAACGTACACTTATTCAGCCTGTTGTTCACTATTCTTTATTTATTTTAAATTGCCTTTCAAATGTCTATTCTTGGTGTTGGGTTTTATCAAATGAATTTCCCCCAAAAATGCGACTTACTGTATACTCAAGTGCGACGTATACCGTATTTCTTTGAATTGCCGCTGGGGCGCGAATTAATTTAAAACCTCTTCTTACTCCGGCGCTTACCAAAGGCATGCAGTAAATTTAGGCCTGCGCTTATAAATTTGAGTGTGATGTAAGGATACCATCATGAAAAACACATTTAATAAAAAAAAACGTTATTAATGTCTTACCTTTACTTATAAATGAAGTCCATGCGCAGCTCCTTCTGATCAAAAGCATCAACAACTTGTTTATAGAAGTCTTCCTTATCTTTCTTCAGTTTTAAAAGTCTCTCTGGAGATCTTCCTTTATTATCTCTTGCTTCGATTGAAAGTCCAGTTTAGAAAACTCATTTATTTTAGATATGTAATCCTCCATGTTAAAAGTGCAAGCGAGAGGAAAAAAATAAACGATCTCTGCTCACTCTTGCTGCCACTTCTTCTGCAGCCGAGTAGTCGCAAGAAGGATCACTAGCGCCCTCTACCGCCAGGAGGCGGGAGTCATTTAATGACTCATATTTGACACACGCAGCTACGGTATGTTAATAAAACATAGCTGCTTACTGTTCTTTTTAGCATATTCAATAGCATGGACATTAAATCCTACTGAATAGCTCTTAAACGTCTTCCCCTTATGCGATTTCAAATTAATGAAATCAGCCTCCTCCATTTTGAAAATTATGACAGGTGACGTGAGGAGTTTGACCCGGCGGAAATTGTAGACATGCACTAATAAAAATTATATTTTGCGAAATGAGTAAATCTAGGCAGGCGCATACTATATACCCGGCGGCAATTCAAGGAAATACGGTATATGTTTTTTGCCTTCTTTATTATGCGACGTATACTCCGAAGAGACTTATAATCCGAAAAATACGGTAATTGTATCATTCTTACTTTAATAAAAATGATACAAAAAGTTGATTTCATCCAAACACAATTTTGTGGAACAGCTGACCATTTCCAGCCGTCATTATGAAGTAGTCTGGGTTTATATAAAGACTTTGGCCTTTATCTTACATGACCGCTTACTGTACATACTGTACATGTGCACCAGCCAAATCATTTACACTAGCTTTTTGTGCAAGCTGAGCCCGCTTTAGCAAACACCGGCCGCCAAGAAAGAACTAGCGTAGCCGCAACACCGACTGTGTTTACTTACACGAGGCCTGGTCGCCGTTGGTTTTGGACGCGATGTCGTTCTTTCGGTCTCTGGTGCCGGTCACCTCCTCCATCTTGCGTATCTCGCCCATGCAGAGCTTGGAGTTGTAGTGGAAGAACATACGGCCCTGAGGGATGGCCAGCTTGTGCTTGGACCAGTCCCACAGCTGCCGCAGGTTTTGGTTGTCCAGGGCGTAGAAGGAGTAATTGCTGGGAAAGTCAAAGGTCACAGGGGATAGGGGTGTAAGAGAATACCCATTTTTACATTTATCTGGATTTTTTATTTGTAACGATTCTTAATCAATTAAAAAAATAAAATCAAAAACATATAAAAAAAATGTTGGGAAATTGTGTTAGATGTAAATATAAACAGAATACAATAATTTGCAAATCCTTTTCCAGCCATATTCAGTTGAATATGCTACAAAGACAACATATTTGATGTTCAAACTGATAAAACTTTTTTTTATTTTTGCAAATAATCATTAACTTTAGAATTTGATGCCAGCAACACGTGACAAAGAAGTTGGGAAAGGTGGCAATAAATACTGATAAAGTTGAGGAATGCTCATCAAACACTTATTTGGAACATCCCACAGGTGTGCAGGCTAATTGGGAACAGGTGGGTGCCATGATTGGGTATAAAAACAGCTTCCCAAAAAATGCTCAGTCTTTCGCAAGAAAGGATGGGGCGAGGTACACCCCTTTGTCCACAACTGCGTGAGCAAATAGTCAAACAGTTTAAGAACAACGTTTCTCAAAGTGCAATTGCAAGAAATTTAGGGATTTCAACATCTTTGGTCCATAATATCATCAAAAGGTTCAGAGAATCTGGAGAAATCACTCCGCGTAAGCGGCATGGCCGGAAACCAACATTGAATGACCGTATGTATAAAAAACCGACATCAATCTCTAAAGGATATCACCACATGGGCTCAGGAACACTTCAGAAAACCACTGTCACAGTTTGTCGCTACATCTGTAAGTGCAAGTTAAAGCTCTACTATGCAAAGTGGAAGCCATTTATCAACAACATCCAAAACGCTGATGGTTTCTCTGCGCCCGATATCATCTAAAATGGACTGATGCAAAGTGGAAAAGTGTTCTGTGGTCTGACGAGTCCACATTTCAAATTGTTTTTGGAAATATTCGACATCGTGTCATCCGGACCAAAGGGGAAGCGAACAATCCAGACAGTTATTGACGCAAAGTTCAAAAGCCAGCATCTGTGATGGTATGGGGGTGCATTAGTGCCCAAGGCATGGGTAACTTACACATCTGTGAAGGCACCCATTAATGCTGAAAGGTACATACAGGTTTTGGAACAACATATGCTGCCATCTAAGCTCCGTCTTTTTCATTGACGCCCCTGCTTATTTCAGCAAGACAATGGCAAGCCATCAGCGCGTGTTACAACAGCGTGGCTACATAAAAAAAGAGTGCGGGTACTTTCCTGGCCCGCCTGCAGTCCAAACCTGTCTCCCATGGAAAATGTGTGGCACATTATGAAGCGTAAAATACGACAGTGGAAACCCCGGACTGTTGAACGACTGAAGCTCTACATAAAACAAGAATGGGAAAGAATTCCACTTTCAAAGCTTCAACAATTAGTTTCCTCAGTTCCCAAACGTTTATTGAGTGTTGTTAAAAGAAAAGGTGATGTAACACAGTGGTGAACATGCCCTTTCCCAACTACTTTGGCACGTGTCGCAGCCATGAAATTCTAAGTTAATTATTATTTGCAAAAAAAAAAAAAAAATTTATAAGTTTGAACATCAAATATGTTGTCTTTGTAGCGCATTCAACTGAATATGGGTTGAAAAGGATTTGCAAATCATTGTATTCTGTTTATATTTACATCAAACACAATTTCCCAACTCACATGGAAACGAGGATTGTAAAATGTTTTTTATATTTACAAATCATTGACTTGGTTAAAAAGCACGTATTCTACAATTTTACTTCAAAAATGTAAGTTGGATACAGGTCAGTAGTTAGTAAAAACGCTCTTCTTCAGAAGGGGCCTCACCACCCCCGCTTCAAAAGCGGTAGGGAAGACTTTGTCTGAACAGAGCACTTCACAATATTTAAAAGTTGCTCCTCAAATAATCCATAAAAAGATCTAAAAAGTGATGTGGGGATGGGATCTAAAAGGTAGGTTGTTGGGTTTACTTGAGAGAAAACTCAACCGAGTGTCCTCTCCAGTGTTCCCCAAGGCAAGGACAACAGATCAGGTGTGTCAGCAGATAAAACTTGTTGTGTTTGGAGACCAGATCTGATGTCTCGGATCTTGGTTCTGAAGTGGTCTGCAAAATCCTTGCAAAAGGTGCCTGAGGGTGTTTGCAAAGCTTTATTACATTTCGTACTTGGAAAGGGTGTGAAGAATTTACTGACTTTAAAATTGTACTGTTTCCACTTGCACTTTTTTCTGTCTATTTGAAAATCTCAATAAAAAAGGTTGGACTAAAAATAAAAAATAAAAAAAAATAAAAAAACAAGCATCTTTTTGTGTCTTTATTGCCATCTCCAGGTTTAAGTTGAATGTCAAAGTTGACCAACTTCTCTGTTTATGGCCACAACATTCTACTATACTAGTGAGAAGCATCATTTCTAATCTAGAATGAACTTTTACGATGCAGCAGTTCGACGGCTTCAATAGCTGCATTAGCTAGTCAGCTGACTGTGACCAACGCACTACTAAAAAGTAGTTTCTCAGAATTGGCACTGGTGGAACTGAGTGTGCGGGATCCGGGACCTGGGGACGTCAATCAGTGACGGACAGTTGAGCTGGTGAAGGTTTGGGGAGATTACTGTATAATGTCTGCTCTCACTGATATGCCGACAGATGGGATGTTTATACCTTCCCGTTTGGATGAAGAATTAGTCATAATCCTCACACAGACTAAAAAAAACAAACAAACAAAAAAAAAAAAAATCCTTTTGGGTCTTGATCGCCATTTCCGGGTTTAATTGAATGTAATGAATGGCATTTTTGTTGCGTTTTACTTGATTGTAAAATATGTGGATGGAGAGGGGATGTGACATTCATATGTTGTCAATATTCAGTGTTTTACCCTTCATAGTTAATATTGTAAATCCTACATTCATTATTTTCATGTAAATTCTGGGTGTTTCATTCAGTAATATCTTTTTTTTAATTCCATTCCGTTTTCAAGGTGGTCTGTCTTAACGTTTTTAGCATTCGATTAGACATTATTGTGAGGTTTTGTATTAGTGTTCCTAAAAATAGGACCCATCAAGCACACATACTGTACAGCAGATTTTCACAGTTTACGTATGTATATATATATATATATATATGTGAAGTGAATTAAGTGAAGTGAATTAAATTTATATAGCCCTTTTCTCTAGTGACTCAAAGCGCTTTACATAGTGAAACCCAATATTGAAGTTACATTTAAACCAGTGTGGGTGGCACTGGGAGCAGGTGGGTCAAGTGCCTTGCCCAAGGACACAACGGCAGTGACTAGGATGGCGGAAGCGGGAATCGAACCTGCAACCCTCAAGTTGCTGGCACGGCCACTGTACCAACTGAGCTATGCCGCTATGTGTGTATATATATATATATATATACACACATAAATGGATGGATGGATGGATGGATGATAGATAGATAGATAGATGGATGGATGGATGGATGGATGGATGGATGGATAGATGGATAGATAGATAGATAGATACAAAATCAAAATAATTGCCCAAGCCTGCTTCACTGTGTAGGATGGAAAGCAACATGAAGGGGTTTTGTTTCTTTCATGTATTGTAATCAACAGAGATATATTGTCGTGACCCAAGAACTACAAAGCAAAGAGGAAGCAGGGCCTGACTCCCCTCCAGGCACCGCTTTTTTGAACTCTTTTACGAACCTCTTTTTCGAACCTCTTTTTTGAACCGACCTTTTCTTTTGAACTGTTTTGTAATCAAAGGCGATGGCTGTTTACGACTCCGTCCCTTTGGAAGCAGCTGTTGCCATGTGGTCAGGGGAAGGTCTAAATAAAAGAAGGAGGCATGCAATCTTTTGGCATAGCGTGATGACACCGTACAAATGTACAGATGTACACGTCTCTCCTCAAATTGAGCCAAATTGAATTCTGTCTCTGTTTAATTCTTTGCTTCTTCTCCTTTTTACTAGATGTCATCAGTGTTTGAACTTGACACTAACTTAGAATGTTAGCCGCTAGCTTGCTGCTTTGATTACGCGGTCATACTCTGATCAAATTTACAGGACACAGCAAAAATGTGTCATCAACATGTATTATAATATTTAAACAGCTCTATCGAGTATTGCATATGTTGCACAACCCTGATGTGGCTGCAAGATGATCCTTTCTGCTTTCATAAGAGGCATGGCAAGGACACTCGGAGTTCAATTTGCTGCCTCACCCGATTTCCGTTTCCTCCCCGCGGATAACACGGAGCTTGCGGAAGAACGACAGGGAGACGAGGGCGTAGGACCGTCGCACCGTCATGTACCCCGTGATCTCCTCCAGCTGGCCCAGACTGGACTCCAGTTCTGCCGCTATGTTGTCTGTGGCAAAACACAAAACACACCACCGTCAGATTCAGTCTTTAGCTTTGCGATGGGAAAAAAGAGACACTCCTGCAACAAGGACACGCTTACTTCCTCCGCGCAGGTTGATAACCAGACTGCCGTTAAGGATGGTGCAGCCTCTCAGAGCCTGGGCCGCGGTGATGGAGTCCACAGTTTTCAGGCCCATACACACCTTCGGACAAAGGCCGGCACATGGCATACAGTTCAGCCTTGAGGAACAGAGAAAGAAAACACTGTTAGAATAATTATGTGTAATAGATCACACAACTCTTGTGCTTTAAAGGCCGTTGCTAAAGTTATTATCAATTCTGCTGAAGTTGTACTTTTCCATCTGTGGAAAGGGACAACTTGCAATTCGAAGATTGCGAATCTCATATCAGCGTTTGTGTCCAGAACATCGAGTACCGTGACGCAGACAAAGCAGAGACAAGGCGATATCACCAGTGTCAGCACATTTGCATTTCTGAATACCGTATTTCCTTGAATTGCCGCCGGGTATATAGTATGCGCCTGCCTAGAATTACTGCCGAAACTCGTTTCGCAAAATAATTAGCGCATGCTTAGCATTACCGCCGGCTCAGTATTAACGCCGGGTCAAACTCGTTTCGCAAAATAATTAGCATATGCCTAGAATTTCTGCCGGATCAAACTCGTTTCGCAAAATAATTAGCATATGCCTAGAATTTCTGCCGGGTCAAACTCGTTTCGCAAAATAATTAGCATATGCCTAGAATTTCTGCCGGGTCAAACTCGTCACGTCACGAGTGACACTTCACCTGTCATCATTTTCAAAATGGAGGAGGCTGATTTCAATCATTTGAAATCGCATAAAGGGAAGACGATTAAGAGCTATTCAGTAGGATTTAAGGTCCAAGCTATTGAATATGCTTAAATGAACAGTAAGCAGCTATGTTTTATTAATATGCCGTAGCTGCGTGTGTCAAATATGAGTCATTAAATGATTTTAGATTTCAATCAATATTGTGAGGTTTTGTATTAGTGTTCCTAAAAATAGACGTACCGGCCCCCAGACACACTTTTTTTTATCTAAATCTGACGCCCCGGGCCTGCTCTGGACTCTTCCCCGCCTCCCTCGCGCTTGCTGATTCTCAACTCCTCGCTTGCCCCTGGACTCTAACGCTTCTCTCCTGCCCTGGATCATCTTCCGTGTTCCTTCGCTCTCAACAACATTTGGTAACACACACCTCAGCTAACTACACACACAGCCTCACACCACATACACTTTTGGATCTAGTTCCCAATCCATTTCCTTAGTTTATATTAGTATTGTTTCATTATTATATATATAGTCTATATAGATATAATATATTTTTGAACATTACAACCCTCTGGTGTCTGTTGCCGTCACCTCCCCCTCCTAAACATAACACGGACTACTCAATGGGAGAAGTCAGTGTACAGTATTTATCTCTTTACCGTAATAAAAATGCTGGCAGAAATGTGAATGTACTCGCTTTTGTGTGTCAGAGGGTATTAAGAAACAAGGATGTTAATATGCGCTATACATTTTCCTGTAATAAACAGTCTGGTTCTGTGAGGCAAAGTTCATACAAACACTCTGGTAGCGCTAACAACACAAGGCGAGCGCTGAAGTAGGTAATGGGAGGGATCACCGTGGAAACGACGGCGATGCCATATTCCTTATCCGGCTCTTAAATATGCTCTCGCCCTCCATCAACATCCTGTGAGAAATATCAAGCCCATTAGCTGCACGGCTAAATGTGTTTGTCTGACATTTCTGGTTTGAAGGCCCTTTATTTGGCTCTGTCTCTCATTCTAGGCGTCTGCTCCGAAGTTGACGCCGGGTGATGGATGTGAGTGTGAAACATGATTCACTATGAGCTTGATTTTGGAGCCTTTTGACCGACCAAAAGGGTCCGGCCCTTACTGACTTGGGGACCATTTTAAATGATGTGGGCCCCAAAGTCACCAGCCTTGGCGTCACTATAGACATTTTCTAAAACTTGACAAACAAGTCAATGGCGTTTTAAATTCTTGTTTTTATGAACTTCGTCTTTTAGCAAAGGTAGAACCGTTTTTATCTTTTATCCTTTTGAACAAGTCGTGCTTGCTTTTATTTCAAGTGGCCCGGACTACACTGCAAAAAATGAAATCTAAGTAAGACGAAATATTTCAAATAAGGGTGATATTTGCTTATTTTATGTCTGATAAGATCATTCTTCTCAATAAGCAGATTTTATGTTAGAGTGTTTTGGTCCTAAATGATCTCAGTAAGATATTACAGGTTCGGAGGTGTACCTAACGAGTACACATGCTAGCAGCGACAGGGCTAGGACAACATGTAAAAGCCAGAGCTGGAAGACCCTCCTGCCTCGTTAAGATCTCCCATTCGGGAACACTTTGGCTGCGCGATACAACAATGGAGGACGCATTCATTGTTCAGCAGCTGCTTCTGACAACACGTCAAACATGTGTTGCACCTTTCCTGCTTCCAACTCCCAGACTGTAGTCGAGGAGCGCAGGGGAGACACTCCTCCAGGGCTGATGTATTCTCGGGGGCAACACCCTTTACTCTACCCGGCAGTGGGTCTCCACAGCTCTGGACTCCAGGGTAAATGAAGAGTCCGGCAACTAGTTGCAAATCGTGGCTTTACTACCATGAATTGATTAACGTGGACCCCGACTTAAACAAGTTGAAAAACTTATTTGGGTGTTACCATTTAGTGGTCAATTGTACGGAATATGTACTGGACTGTGCAATCTACTAATAAAAGTATCAATCAATCAATCAATCGAGGTCTTGCACACAGCCAATCCAACAAAACACTAGCCACTCCCCGCACTCACGCTACCGCTCCCTCACCTCGCTCGCCCACACACTCACCTCAAATGCTATCACATATTGTAGGGCCACACACGCACATACGCTACTCTCATAACACATGCTAACCCATTTGAAGCGTCACCACCGCATTCAAGCAGCCTCTCCTCGGCGAGTCAGGCAGGGCTATAGCAAAAAGAAATGTTTTTATAGCAGCAGATTTAAGTCCATATTGCATTAAAAAATTGATTTTGACCCACTTCTATGGTGGAAGAACAATGAGACAATATATCCTCTTACTGCCAAGTTAGCCAGGCTGGAGGGGAATAGAAAAGTTAATTTGGGGCTTGACTTGAAACTGTTTAATGTTGCACTTTTTATATGTAGAAGAAAAGTTTTGTCATTTTATTTAAAGTGAGCAACAACTTGAGGCAGTTTAATGTTGATTAACGTGGACTTAAACAAGTTGACAAACTTATTGGAGTGTTACCATTTAGTGGACAATTGTACGGAATATGTACTGTATTGTGCAATCTACTAATAAAAGTCTCAATCAATCAATCAAAAAAATCACTTGATATGTAGAAAGGTTTTGTTAAGAAACCATTCTGAGCCTTATCTTATTTTGTTTTTATTTTGTAGATGTTGACCACATTAACCCTGGCAATGGACCCTGTGTGTATATGTATGTTATGCCATTGTTTACAAATTTGGTAAATAAATAACCCAAAAATGTATATTTTGTTGTTTTCTTACTGTACCGAAAATGAACCGAACCGTGACCTCTAGACCGAGGTATGTACCGAACCGAAATTTTTGTGTAC
Source organism: Nerophis ophidion (assembly GCF_033978795.1). Taxonomy (NCBI): domain Eukaryota; kingdom Metazoa; phylum Chordata; class Actinopteri; order Syngnathiformes; family Syngnathidae; genus Nerophis; species Nerophis ophidion. Next base: position 43,999,649 of record NC_084624.1, read on the forward strand.
CGTTACACCCATAGTAAATACACTTTTGGTCAATTGACTTAGTTGTGATTTCCCTCTCTGCATGAAAGTTTAAAAGTAGCATATATTAATGCAGTATGAAGAAGAATGTTTTAATGTAGACACATAGAATCATCATACTGCTGTGATTATATGTATCAAGTGTTCATTCAAGTCAAAGGCAAAATATGGAGATACCGTATTTTTCGGACTATAAATTTGAGTTTTTTTCATAGGGGGTGCGACATATACTCCGGAGTGACTTATGTGTGAAATTATAAACACATTACCGTAAAATATCAAATACTATTATTTATCTCATTCGCGGAAGAGACGAAGAAAATGTCAACAATCGTCACACACTTGTCAACTGGCAGAAGTGCATTGTGGGTCATGGAATGCTACCTGCTATATGCTACTGCCGTAGCTATTAAAATGGATCATTTCAACGTTGGCGGTAACTTATAAAAACTGAGAAGGGCTGAACAAAAATGGCACGGAAAAGGAAATCATGTACTGCAGATTACAAGCTGGACGTAGTGAAATATGCAGCAGGAAACGACAAGAGGAAGCGGCGCATACCTTTGGAGTTGGCAGAGTTGTTTAGAAGCGACATCGAGGAAGAAGATTTCATGGGATTTATGGATTAGGAGTGACAGATAGTTTGGTAAAGGTATAGCATGTTCTATATGTTATAGTTATTTGAATGACTCTTACCATAATATGTTAGGTTAACATAGCAGGCACCTTCTCAGTTGGTTATTTATGCCTCATATAACCTACACTTATTCAGCCTGTTGTTCACTATTCTTTATTTATTTTAAATTGCCTTTCAAATGTCTATTCTTGGTGTTGGGTTTTATTAAATAAATTACCCCCAAAAATGCGACTTATACGCCAGTGCGACGTATATATGTTTTTTTCCTTCTTTATTACCATATTTCCTTGAATTGCCGCCGGGTATATAGTATGCACCTGCCTAGAATTACTGCCGGGTCAAACTCGTTTCGCAAAATAATTAGCGCATGCTTAGCATCACCGCCGGCTCAGGATTAACGCCGGGTCAAACTTGTTTTGAGAAATATTATTTTTAGGGCTCCACGGTGGCAGAGGGGTTAGTGCGTCTGCCTCACAATACGAAGTTCCTGCAGTCCTGGGTTCAAATCCAGGCTCGGGATCTTTCTGTGTGGAGTTTGCATGTTCTCCCCATGAATGCGTGGGTTCCCTCCGGGTACTCCGGCTTCCTCCCACTTCCAAAGATATGCACCTGGGGATAGGTTGATTGGCAACACTAAATATTGGCCCTAGTGTGTGAATGTGAGTGTGAATGTTGTCTGTCTATCTGTGTTGGCCCTGCGATGAGGTGGCGACTTGTCCAGGGTGTACTCCGCCTTCCGCCCGATTGTAGCTGAGATAGGCGCCAGCGCCCCCCGCGACCCCAAAAGGGAATAAGCGGTAGAAATGGATGGATGGATTATTTTTATTAGCGCGTGTCTAGAATTTCCGCCGGGTCAAACTCGTCACGTCACGAGTGACACTTCACCTGTCATCAGTCATCATTTTCAAAATGGAGGAGGCTGATTTCAATCATTTGAAATCGCATAAAGGGAAGAAAATTAAGAGCTATTCAGTAGGATTTAAGGTCCAAACTATTGAATATGCTAAAAAGAACAGTAAGCAGCTATGTTTTATTAACATACCGTAGCTGCGTGTGTCAAATATGAGTCATTAAATGACTCCCGCCTCCTGGCGGTAGAGGGCGCTAGTGATCCTTCTTGCGACTACTCGGCTGCAGAAGAAGTGACAACAAGCAGCAAGAGTGAGCAGCGATCGTTTATTTTTTCCTCTCGCTTGCACTTTTAACATGGGGGATTACATATCTAGAATAAAACAGTTTTCTAAATTGGACTTTCAATCGAAGCAGGAGGTAATAAAGGAAGATCTCCATCGAGACAGAGAGACTTTTAAAAGTGAAGAAAGATAAAGAAGACTTCTATGAACAAGTTATCGATGCTTTTGATCAGAAGGAGCTGCGCATGGACTTCATTTATAAGTAAAGGTAAGACCATAACAACGTTTTTTTTTTTTAATTAAATGTGGTTTTCATGATGGTAGCCTTACATCACACTCAATTTTTTAAGCACAGGCCTAAATTTACCGCATGCCTTTGGTAAGTGCCAGAGTGAGAAGAGGTTTTAAATTAATTAGCACCCCGGCGGCAATTCAAGGAAATACGGTATGTATTTTCAGCCGGTGCGACGTATACTCCGAAAAATACAGTATATATGGTGTATCGTGACATGGCCTAAAAATATGGAGATATTAATAAAAGTCCATATCGGCCAGCTCTAGAAGCAAGGATTAGACAACAACGGTGAGTTATTGTTTGGTCTGGCTACTTTACGGGGACAGAAATGTCTTGTTCTGTGTTGTGTGCCTGAGTGAAAGCTAACTGGTGATGTTATTCACGGCTGTGACTTCTTCGCGAGGCCTAAATGCATAATGAGTAGAAAACAAAGGCGCGCATTGTGGACCAGAGCCGAGTTGTGCTTGAGATTAATAACAGATTACGATGGCTAAAACAACAATCTACATAACGGCGAGGCCTTAAAAAAAACAAGTCTAAGAATGTCTTGGGAGAAAAAACAAAAAAAAAAATCTTTCCTTTAGCGTACAATCAATGTTGACCTCTATCCCTCTTCAGTGCCACATGTGCACTTTGAGTGTCGCCGCCAAGCACAACACTGTTTATTCCCAGCACGCCGTCATTTGGACCACGCCGAGCGACAGAAGGAGTTTCAAGTCAAACCGCTGATGTCGGAGTCAAGCGAGGCTCCACGCAGGCCACTCATTTAAAGCCTAGCGTACACTAAACCAGTGTTTTTCAACCACTGTGCCGCGGCACCATACTTGCCAACCTTGAGACCTCCGATTTCAGGAGGTGGGGGGGTGTGGTTATGAGGGGAGGAGTATATTTACAGCTAGAATTCACCAAGTCAAGTATTTCACATATATATAAATATATATATATTAGGGGTGGGCAAATTAATGCGTTAATTACGAGTTAACTCATCAATCTATTAAGGCCGACAATTATTTTATCGCACATTTGCGTATGTTGTTTACATGCTTTTATTTTGTTAACGCCTTTTCTTATTAAGATGGCAGCACCCGGCGTCGAGGGGCTCTTGGTAAAGATGGAACATTTGGCAAAAATACTGGACAATTCTGCAAATTTCATGGCTGGCTTACAGCGTGGTCACTCCGGGATCACTTACGACCGCCAGACAATTCTGAATGTGGATAGATCGGGCCGTTTTGGACTGAATGAGGCGTGCTTGCTAGACCGGCTAGCTAGCATGGGAATACTTTGCCGGCTACATCCAGCGGCTTGTGAAGCAGCGGAGTATTTGTGTTGTCTGTCTATTTATGAATAATGCAGACCAGGAGTGTTGGCTGAGTTCTTAACGTTTGCTTTCAGAGCGTGCATATCACAACATACAAGATGCCGTCATGGCGACACAACCTATACCGGGCTACCGCGCATGCTTGTCACTCCTGTTGCATGCTGGGTAGGGTAGTTCTTTTTTTCCCTGGCTCATAACATCACAATATAGTACCATGTATATGATGCGTTCAGTTTATCAAAGCACCAAGCAAACAATCGGAAAATTCCCATCATATCAATTCCTAGATATGGTCATAATTATTTTAAGTGCACTACGCAGAATAAACACAACATTATTAATATTGCTACTACGGATAATTTGATCAAAAATTCCCTAAAACAGCTCACTACCTATAATATAGGTTTTTTAAACATAAGATCCCTGATAAAAAAAATGTTCCTGCTGTTACCTCAGAAATTGCCTGTTCAGGTGTTATGATTGTGGCTCAGAGATTCGTATGTAGATTATATTTATTTTCCATAACAAACAGGATAACTTAAATACCCTGGCAGTGGTAGTAATAAGCTTAAATGTTTGTATTTACATTTTTTGAGTTGATTTTCATAAAATATGCTATTTAACTGCTACTGTTTAACAAGGACTGATTTAAATTGTGTTTGCACAACAAATGTTTTGGCGCTTTTGTTCATGTGGGAGAATATTCCAATAAAGGTGCACTACACACTACTTTTGAATTCATTACTGGGCTTTGCGTATACAATGCAGTTAATCGCGATTAATCAGAGAAAAAGTGCGATTAACTTCGATTAAAATTTTTAATCGTTGCCCAGCCCTAATATATATATACATATACTTACATATACATACATATATATATATGTATACATATATATTTATATATACATACACGTATATATATATATTAGAAATACTTGACTTTCAGTGAATTCTAGCTAAATATATATATCTATTTTATTATATATTTTTATTATATATATACATATATATAAGAAATACTTGACTTTCATTGAATTCTAGCTATATATATATACATATATATAAAATAAATACTTGAATTTCAGTGTTCATTTATTTACACATATTCACACACATAACACTCCTCTACTCATTGTTGAGTTGAAAGTCATCCGTGTTCTATTCTCTGTCACTATTTTTCTAACCATGCTGAACATCTTCTCTGACGATGCATTGGTGTGTGGCACGCAGAAAAGTGCTTTCATCAAATGCACTAGAGTCTAGAATCTTTCATCCCTCCCTAGCATGGCCCAAAACCGGTCAATCTTTGCTAGTTTTGCACTGCACTCTCTAAAAGTTGTAGATGTTATTGTCACATATGCATGTAGAGTAGATGGCAGTATTGTCCTGTTTAAGAGCGTCACATATATTGCTGTTTACGGCAGACGAACTGCCGAAAACGTGACTGCTGTTGTTGTGTGTTGTTACCGCACTGGGAGGACGTTAATGAAACTGCATAACAATAAACCCGCATAAGAAACCAAGAACTCGCCGTCGATCATTCACCAGTTATAACGTCATTGGGCAGACACGCGGTTTATATTGTGTGAAAGCGGCTGTCCTCACTCAGGTCCGCATGGAGCTTGGGGGGGCGTGGCCTCCAGCTCCGCCTGAATTCCGGGAGATTTTCGGGAGAGGCGCTGAATTTCGGGAGTCTCCTGGAAAATCCGGGTTGGCAAGTATGCGCGGCACACTAGTGTGCCGTGAGATACAGTCTGGTGTGTCATGGTAGCAACGTTGACTCTAAGGTACGCGCCTGTGCAAATGCACACTGCTCATGCGGCCTCTGCGCACGGCAAATCTAAGCAGTGCACAAAATCAAATAACAAAAAAAGCGCATAACAATTTTCAATATAAAAACAGTTTTCGTCATCACTGTTCAATCATTGTAGCGTCTGTTGAGACGCTTTAATGAGGACATTGATTCCATCGATCACTTTATTGAGCAAAACCTTTTATTGTCGGCCACAAACACATCACCAAAAAAATTGGTAAACCATTCATATCTCGCAAAAACTGCTCATTTTCTGCCGTACAAACCAGACTAAAACCAACTTTGTCATATCAACAGCACCCGCTCGCTCTTTCTCACTTGTGCCAATACATGCACATTTGGCACTAAGCCAGTGGTGCGTTTACAGCCACGCAAAAAAGTCGGACAACTCCAACACCACGCATTGTGTAAGTCCAGGTCGTTACACTATGATTTATCAATCAAGTGGGTGCTTATTCAGGGCTGCATAGCTCGGTTGGTAGTGCGGCCGTGCCTGCAACTTGAGGGTTCCAGGTTTGATTCCCACTTCCGCCATCCTCGTCACTGCCGTTGTGTCCTTGGGCAAGACACTTGACCCACCTGCTCCCAGTGCCACCCACACTGCTTTAAATGTAACTTAGATATTGGGTTTCACTATGTAAAGCGCTTTGAGTCACTAGAAAAAAGTGCTAAATAAATTTAATTCACTTCACTCATCACTCTGCCCCCTTCTCCTTCGTGGAAGGGGGGGCACAGGTCTGGTGGCCATGGATGAAGTGCTGGCTGTCGAAAGTCGGGACCCTTGTTGGACCGCTCGCCTGTGAATCGGTTGGGGACGTCTCTGTGCTGCTGACCTCACTCGCTCGGGATGGTCTCCTTCTGGCCCCACTATGGACTGGACTCTCACTATTATATTAGATCCGCTATGGACTGGACTCTCACTATTATGTTAGCTCCACTATGGACTGGACTCTCACTATTATGTTAGATCCACTATGGACTGGACTCTCACTATTATGTTAGATCCACTATGGACTGGACTCTCACTATTAGGTTGGATCCAGTATGGACTGGACTCTCACTATTATGTTAGATCCACTATGGACTGGACTCTCACTATTATGTTAGATCCACTATGGACTGGAGTCTCACTATTATGTTAGATCCACTATGGACTGGACACTCACTATTATGTTAGATCCACTATGGACTGGACTCTCACTATTATGTTAGATCCACTATGGACTGGACTCACACTATTATGTTAGACCCACTACCGACTGGACTCTAACACTATTATGTTAGATCCACTATAGACTGGACTCTCACTATTATGTTAGATCCACTATGGACTGGACTCTCACACTATTATGTTAGATCCACTACGGACTGGACTCTCACACTATTATGTTAGATCCACTATGGACTGGACTCACACTATTATGTTAGATCCACTATGGACTGGACTCTCACTATTATGTTAGATCCACTATGGACTGGACTCACACTATTATGTTAGACCCACTACCGACTGGACTCTAACACTATTATGTTAGATCCACTATAGACTGGACTCTCACTATTATGTTAGATCCACTATGGACTGGAGTCTCACTATTATGTTAGATCCACTACGGACTGGACTCTCACACTATTATGTTAGATCCACTATGGACTGGACTCTCACACTATGATGTTAGATCCACTATGGACTGGACTCACACTATTATGTTAGACCCACTACCGACTGGACTCTAACACTATTATGTTAGATCCACTATAGACTGGACTCTCACTATTATGTTAGATCCACTATGGACTGGACTCTCACACTATTATGTTATATCCACTATGGACTGGACTCTCTCACTTTTATGTAAGATCCACTATGGACTGGACTCTCACTATTATGTTAGATCCACTATGGACTGGACTCTCACACTATTATGTTAGATCCACTATGGACTGGACTCTCTCACTTTTATGTAAGATCCACTATGAACTTGACTCTCACTATTATGTTAGATCCACTATGGACTGGACTCACACTATTATGTTAGACCCACTACGGACTGGACTCTAACACTATTATGTTAGATCCACTATAGACTGGACTCTCACTTTTATGTAAGATCCACTATGAACTTGACTCTCACTATTATGTTAGATCCACTATGCACTGGACTCACACTATTATGTTAGACCCACTACCGACTGGACTCTAACACTATTATGTTAGATCCACTATAGACTGGACTCTCACTATTATGTTAGATCCACTATGGACTGGAGTCTCACTATTATGTTAGATCCACTACGGACTGGACTCTCACACTATTATGTTAGATCCACTATGGACTGGACTCTCACACTATTATGTTAGATCCACTATGGACTGGACTCACACTATTATGTTAGACCCACTACCGACTGGACTCTAACACTATTATGTTAGATCCACTATAGACTGGACTCTCACTATTATGTTAGATCCACTATGGACTGGACTCTCACACTATTATGTTATATCCACTATGGACTGGACTCTCTCACTTTTATGTAAGATCCACTATGGACTGGACTCTCACTATTATGTTAGATCCACTATGGACTGGACTCTCACACTATTATGTTATATCCACTATGGACTGGACTCTCTCACTTTTATGTAAGATCCACTATGGACTGGACTCTCACTATTATGTTAGATCCACTATGGACTGGACTCTCACACTATTATGTTAGATCCACTATGGACTGGACTCTCTCACTTTTATGTAAGATCCACTATGAACTTGACTCTCACTATTATGTTAGATCCACTATGGACTGGACTCACACTATTATGTTGGACCCACTACGGACTGGACTCTCACACTATTATGTTAGATCCACTGTAGACTGGACTCTCACTATTATGTTAGATCCATTATGGACTGGACTCTCACACAATTATGTAAGATCCACTATGGACTGGATATAAATAAACATTGATTGATTGATTGATTGATGATGATATAAATATGTAGGGGGGGGTGTATGGTGTGTGGTCATTAAATATGTATTCTGATATATGTTCTTCACAGAAAATGAGCCAAAGTCAATGAGTCTCAGTTTGAAAAATGTATTAATTGTATCATTTTTCTTTTAATAAAAAATGAAAACAGGTCCCACAGACCCGAACACCACACAAGGGTTAAACCAGGGGTCGCCCCAGTGGCTCTCTGGAGCTTTTTCAAAAATATATGAAAAATGGAAATGATGAGGGGGAAAAAACATATTTTTTGTTTTAATATGGTTTCTGTAGGAGGACAAACATGACACAAACCTCCCTAATTGTTATAAAGCACACTGTTTGTATTAAACATGCTTCACTGATTCGAGTATTTGGCGAGCGCAGTTTTGGCGGTCCTTGAACTCACCATAGTTTGTTTACATGCATAACTTTTTCCGACTTTCTAAGACGTGTTTTATGCCACTTCTTTTTCTGTCTCATTTTGTCCACCAAACTTATAACGTCAGTTGTGTTGATGTTATTGACTTCTGTGGAGTGCTAATCAGACACATTTGGTCACTACATGACTGTAAGCTAATCGATGCTAACATGCTATTTAGGCTAGCTGTATGTACATATTGCATCATTATGCCTCATTTGTAGCTATATTTGAGCTCATTTAGTTTAATTTAAGTCCTCATGATTCCATTTATATCTCATGACACACTATCTGTATTTAATATCGGGCGGCATAGCTCGGTTGGTAGAGTGGCGGTGCCAGCAACTTGAGGGTTGCAGGTTCGATTCCCGCTTGTGCCATCCTAGTCACTGCCGTTGAGTCCTTGGGCAAGACAATTTACCCACCTGCTCCCAGTGCCACCCATACTGCTTTAAATGTGACTTAGATATTAGGTTTCACTATGTAAAGCGCTTTGAGTCACTTGAGAAAAGCGCTACATAAATATAATTCACTTCCCTAATTTTTTGCGCCTCCAGACAGATTGTTTTTTGTATTTTTGGTCCAATATGGCTCTTTCAACATTTTGGGTTGACGACCCCTGGGTCAAACTGTAAAAACCAGTGCTTTGCTCCTACTTTCTCTTGTTATATTCTTATTTTACTGTTATATTTTTATTCCCATTGTTGCTTTTTATTTGCTATTCTTATTGTAATATTTCTCAATTTTGTTTCCATTTAAACCCCCATTATCTACTCTGTACACTGCTGCTGGAATTTAAATTTTCCTGAAGGAACTCTCCTGAAGGAATCAAAAAAGTACTATCTATCTATCTATCTATCTATCTATCTATCTATCCATCTATCCATCTATCCATCTATCCATCCATCCATCCATCCATCCATCCATCCATCCATCCATCCATCCATCCATCCATCCATCCATCCATCCATCCATCCATCTATCCATCCATCTATCCATCTTTAAGAAATCATCTGCAAAAGCTGGACAGTTGCGAGCAGATTCAGCACTCAGTCTGTGCTTCTAATCACAGTTTCAGCAATCCCATTTCCCGTGTCCATCCAATAATTACGTCTGGATAAACAGGAGCATTTCTAAAAATGCGCAATGTGTGAAAAGTCATTAGTGAATGCAGTGATTATCTTTGGCGTTTTTCTTTTTTTGTAGGGAAATGAAAACACTTACGAAGATGAGTTGACGGTGGTGTAGCCCGAGGGACACTCAGGGATGCAGGCGCCGTTGTGGATGACGTACTCGTGGCACTCGGAGTACTTGCTGTGCTCCTTCTCCCACCTGCACCTGCTGTGGAGCTCCTGGCAGAAGGCCAAGGAGACGCAGCGCCAGCCCTTGAAGGTGTAGTGGTCGTCGGGGCAGCGCTGCACGCAGGTGCCCTGGTGCAGGAGCCCCCGGCAGGCCACGCAGTGACTCGCCGACTGCGGCTTCAGGCAGCCGCCCAGGCACTCGTCGTGACAGCACTGGTGATCCCTGGTGCAGGTGTGATGTTTGCACTGAACGGGACACACTGCAAAGAGACAGAAGCGGGTCACGGAGGTGAGAGGGGGAGCTTTGCGGTTCAAATATTCATGTCCATGTGGGCCATGGGGGAAATATTCACAAACGGTGAGGTGGATCACAGGAGATTTAATCTGGGACGCTAAAAAATGTGCATAATTTATAAAGTAAGTACCCCCAGAGCCATATGGAAGGCGCTGTTATCTCTATTAGTTCATGGGTTCACTTGAAGGGTAAATGCACAAATAGTTGTTGATGCAACAGTAGGCCGTGGCAATGCTATGTCATCAAGGAAGAAGGACTCCTTCTCTTAGACCTCCTCACTAATCTTAAAGGGGAACATTATCAGCAGACCTATGCAAGCGTCAATATATACCTTGATGACACCCCTTCTTAACTGTCTATGTAAGCGTCAATATATACCTTGATGACACCCCTTCTTAACTGTCTATGTAAGCGTCAATATATACCTTGATGACACCCCTTCTTAACTGTCTATGTAAGCGTCAATATATACCTTGATGACACCCCTTCTTAACTGTCTATGTAAGCGTCAATATATACCTTGATTACACCCCTTCTTAACTGTCTATGTAAGCGTCAATATATACCTTGATGACACCCCTTCTTAACTGTCTATGTAAGCGTCAATATATACCTTGATGACACCCCTTCTTAACTGTCTATGTAAGCGTCAATATATACCTTGATGACACCCCTTCTTAACTGTCTATGCGACGTCAAGGCTTGGTTAGCCCAGAATTGTTTTAATAATGAATGAGGGAAAAACGGAAATTTTAGTTTTTGGTCCGGCCCTCACTGACTTGGGACCATTGCAAAATGATGTGCGTCCCAAAGTCACCAGCCTTGGCGTCACTATAGACAGCCATTTTAAACTTGACAAACAAGTCAATGGCGTTTTAAAATCGTGTTTTTATCACCTTCGTCTTTTAGTAAAGGTTAAACCGTTTTTATCTTTTAACCTTTTTGAACAAGTCGTGCATGCTTTTATTTCAAGTGGCCTGGACTATTGCAATGCACTTTATGCTGGCATTAGCCAAAAAGCTCTCTCCCGGTTGCAGTTAGTCCAGAACGCGGCAGCAGGACTTTTAACAGGGGCCAGGAAACGCCAGCATATAACCCCAATTCTTCAGAGTTTGCACTGGCTCCCTGTTCATTTTAGAATTGATTTTAAAACATTGCTGTTTGTTTTTAAATCTTTACATGGACTGGCACCTCAATATATCTCGGACCTCATCCAATTTTACATTCCTGCGCGCTCTGAGGTCCGAGAGGCAGTTCCAGCTCGTGGTGCCCAAGACCAGACTTAAGACCAGGGGAGACAGGGCCTTTTCTGTGGTCGACCCTAAACTCTGGAACACTCTGCCCCTCCATGTTCAAACTGCTTCCACAGTGGAGTGTTTTAAGTCTTGTCTTAAGACCCACTTTTATTCTTTGGCTTTTAACACTACGTGAGTTGTGTGGTCTTCTGTCGTCCTCTGTGTTTTTTATACACTTTGATTTTTATTTTACTGTTTTAATTGATTTTACCCATTAAAATAGTTTTAAATCATATTTGTTTTTATATTGTTTTTATTTTTATTCATTTTTTGTTTTATTCAGTCATTGGTGGAGCATAATATTGTTTTTAACATGGCTGTGCAGCACTTTGGAAACGTTATTGTTGTTTAAATGTGCTATATAAATAAAGTGGATTGGATTGATTGGATTGATGGTGCAGAAAAAAGACCATCTATTTTTTTTTAACCGATTTCCGAACTCTAAATGGGTGAATTTTGGCGAATTAAACGCCTTTCTGTTTATCGCGCTGGAAGTGATGACGTCAGAATGTGACGTCGCCGAGGTAACACACCCACCATTTTCATTTTCACATTACAAACACCGGGTCTCAGTTCTGTTATTTTCCGTTTTTTCGACTATTTTTTGGAACCTTGGAGACATCATGCCTCGTCGGTGTGTTGTCGGAGGGTGTAACAACACTAACAGGGAAGGATTCAAGTTGCACCACAGGCCCGAAGATGCCAAAGTGTCTGCCGCCAGACCCCCATTGAATGTGCCAGAGTGTCTCCACATTTGACCGGCGATGCTAAGGCAGACATGGCACAAAGATGTATGGATAACCTGCAGATGCATTTGCAACGATAGTCAACGAAATCATAAAGGGGAGTTTTGTTGATGTTGACTGCCAGCTAATCGATGCTAACATGCTACGCTAATCTATCTTAACATGCTATTCACCGGCGGTGATAAAGCAGACATGGAACAGAGATGTATGGATAACCTGTAGATGCATTTGCAACTATATTACGTTTCCTTCCACCCACATTTAATGCGAGAAAAAACACTTATCATTCGACGGATTTAAGTTCCTCCAGTGTCAAAAGATGCGAAAGTCCTGATCGTTTGGTCCGCACATTTTACCGGCGATGCTAACGCAGCTATTCGGCCATGCTATGGCTATGAATAGCGTCAATAGCTATTCGCTCAATAGCTTCAGTTTCTTCTTCAATATTTTCATACTCCAACCATCTGTTTCAATACATGCGTAATCTGATGAATCGCTTAAGTCGCTGAAATCCGAGTTTGAATCCGAGCTAATGTCACTATATCTTGCTGTGGTATTCCCATTGTTTGTTTACATTGGCAGCACTGTGTGACGTCACAGGGAAATGGCCAGTGTCTTCGCAGAGAGCCGAAAATAAGGCACATTAAAGCTTTATTTAGGGATATTCCGAGACCGGTAACATTTTGAAAAAAACTTCAAAAAATACAACAAGCCACGGGGAACTGATTTTTATTGTTTTTAACCCTTTTGAAATTGTGATAATGTTCCCCTTTAAAGGCCACCTGTCATTGTAATTTTCTTGAAGGAATCAATAAAGTACTATCTATCTATCTTACACGACATTTGGCCACCTGGATAAAGCGAGCACATAAGAAATGAAAAAGGAATAAAATGTTCAGGGTTTGCACATTCTTGCAGAAGAACATTGGCGAGGTGGGAGGTCACAGAAGGTGAGAAAGGGTCTAATGCAGGGGTGTCGAACTCAAATACAGAGTGGGCCAAAGTTTTAAAACCGAACAAAGCCGTGGGCCAAGGTTGAACATAATTAACCTTTTAATAGGGACCCAAACAAGTTTTGCATTGAATATTGAACAAGTAAGGCTTATATAACTTTAAAGTGACATGCAAAATCCAGTTTCAAATAATAATAATAAAAAAAATAAAAATTGAATGCCTCTTTTCGGCGGCGGGGTTTGGTGGTAACGGGGGTGTATATTGTAGAGTTAGTGCCGCAAGTGGTTCTGGGTATTTGTTCTGTTGTGTTACGGTGTGGATGTTCTCCCAAATTGTTTGTTATTCCTGTTTGGTGTGGGGTCCAAAGTGTGGCGCATATTTGTAAAAGTGTTAAAGTTGTTTCTATGGCCACCCTCAGTGGGACCTGTATGGCTGTTGACCAAGTATGCATTGCATTCACTTGTTTGTGTGTATAAGCTGCATATATTATGTGACTGGGCCAGCACGCTGTTTGTATGGAGTAAAAGCGGACGTGGCGACAGATTGTAGAGAACGCCAAAGGCCGTGTTTTTAGGGCCCACCCCCAACATTGTTGTCCGGGGGGAAATCGGGAGAAATTCAGGTGGGGCACTGAACTTCGGGAGTCTCCTGGGAAAATCGGGAGGGTTGACGAGTATTAGCGGTGAATGTGGCGTTAAAGCGGCGGGCCAGCTCTAATGTTATTTGATATTGCCTTAAGGGCCAAATGAAATTACACGGCGGGCCATGGTCTAATGCATGGGTGTCAAACTCTGGCCCGCGGGCCAAGCCGTGTAATTTCATTTGGCCCTTGAGGCAATATCAAATAACATTAGAGCTGGCCCGCCGCTGTAACACCACAGCTCGTCAACCCTCCCAATTCTCCCGGGAGACTCCAGAAGTTCAGTACCCCTCCCGATTTCCACCCAGACAATAATATTGGGGGCGGGCAGTAAAAGCACTGCTTTTGGCGTCCTCTACATGTCAGTACGTCCGCTTTTCTTCCATAAAAACAGCGTGCCGGCCCACTCACATCATATATGCGGCTCATACACACACACAAAAGTGAATGCAATGCATACTTGGTCAACAGCCATACAGGTCTCACTGAGGGTGGCCGTTTAAACAACTTTAACACTGTTACAAATATGCGCCACACTCTGAACCCACAGCAAACAAGAATGACAAACACATTTCGGGAGAACATCCGCACCATAACACAACCGGACAAATACCCAGAATCCCTTGCATCACTAACTCTTCCGGGACGCTACAATATACACCCCCGCTACCACCAAACCCCATCCCAACTCAAACCCGCCGCCGAAAAAAAGCCTTAAATTTGTGTTTTTATTAAATTTGATTTGCCATTGATATTTTTTAATCACTATTATTTGAAACTGGATTGGGCTTCACGGTGGCAGAGGGGTTAGTGCGTCTGCCTCACAATACGAAGTTCCTGCAATCATGGGTTCAAATCCAGGCTCGGGATCTTTCTGTGTGGAGTTTGCATGTTCTCCCCGTGAATGCGTGGGTTCCCTCCGGGTATTCCGGCTTCCTCCCACTTCCAAAGACATGCATCTGGGGATAGGTTGATTGGCAACACTAAATTGGCCCTAGTGTGTGAATGTGAGTGTGAATGTTGTCTGTCTATCTGTGTTGGCCCTGCGATGAGGTGGCGACTTGTCCAGGGTGTACCCCGCCTTCCGCCCGATTGTAGCTGAGATAGGCGCCAGCGCCCCCCGCGACCCCAAAAGGGAATAAGCGGTAGAAAATGGATGGATGGATGAAACTGGATTTTGGATGTCACTATAAAGTTATATAAGCCTTGCTTGTTCAATATTCAATGCAAAACTTGTTTGGGTCCCTATTAAAAGGTTAATTTGTTCAACCTTGGCCCGCGGCTTTGTTCGGTTTTAAATTTTGGCCCATTCTGTATTTGAGTTTGACACCACTGGTCTAATGGCTTGACATTTACACTTCTGTTAGATGGTATTATTCTACACCAGACTCGGCCAAAAAGTTGGAAGTATTCTATATAGGGCTGGGCGATATATCGAATGTACTCGAATCACCAAAAATTATTCCCGGGCGCAGCCACGGCTGCTGCTCACTGCTCCCCTCACCTCCCAGGGGGTGATCAAGGCTGATGGGTCAAATACAGAGAATACTTTTGCCACACTTAGTGTGTGTGTGTGTGTGTGTGTGTGTGTGTGTGTGTGTGTGTGTGTGTGTGTGTGTGTGTGTGTGTGTGTGTGTGTGTGTGTGTGTGTGTGTGTGTGTGAGACAATCATTGGTACTTTAACTTTTTTATATCGCGGGTTTGTCTCTGTGCGATATAGGAAATTACTATATGGTGATATTAGAGGATACGTTTTTAGCTGCGGGCATTACACTACAGGCTGTTCTCACTCTTTCCTGTCTCTCCTTCTCACAGACACCTTCTTACATACATCACATACGTATACGCCCTCTAGGAGCAGAAAGGTAGCAACATGGGTAAAGTTAGCTGTGATGCTAGTGGAGCAGTGCGAGTGGTAATACGAGAGAAAGAAGGTGCGAATCTGGTAACAAATGAAGGAAGAAGAATTAATTCCCAAGAAAAACAGCAGGGGGTCCATCGTCTAGCGGTGGTTTGGCTTCAAGCAGGAAGATGTCGAACAGACAACCGTAATTTGTCAAGTATGCCGCAAAAGCGTTGCTACAAAAAGTAGCAGCTGTATCATCATTTGAAAAATCACGCGCTAGAGCAGGGTTCTCAAACTCAATTTACCCAGAAACTGGGTGAGGCTGGGCCGCAAGCAAAGATTTCTTTACAAAAAGCTAACATGCACTTTTTAATGAATTCACCTTCTTTTAATGACTTTCCCGCCCTAGCAATATACTTGCCAACTCTCACGACCTTTCCAAGAAACACCCAAATATCAGTGCCCCTACCTACAATTTCCCGGGACGTTCATTCTACGGGTTTTTAACCGGACAACTATTTTAAGGCCATCCCGTGACGGCACTGCCTTTAATGTCCTCTACAACCTGCTGCCTAATGCGGCCCTAACTCTTCCGGGCTACAATAGGGAACGGGGTTGTGGGGGGGTGTATACTGTAGCCCGGAAGAGTTAGGGCTGCATTGGATTCTGGGTATTTTTTCTGTTGTGTTTATGTTTTGTTACGGTGCGGATGTTCTCCCGAAATGTGTTTGTCATTCTTGTTTGATGTGGGTTCACAGTGTGGCGCATATTTGTAACAGTGATAAAGTTGTTTATACGGCCACCCTCAGTGTGACCTGTATGGCTGTTGACCAAGTATGTCTTGCAGTCACTAATTGCATCTACAGAAGTCAAATACATTATGTGGCTGGGCTTGTACGGTTTTTGTAACAGGTTGTAGAGGACATTAAAGGCAATGCCTCCACGGTGTCTCTTTGATATTGTTCTTTGGGTGAAATTCAGGAGAATGATCATCCCTGGGGGGGGGGGCACTGAAAATTTGTAGTCTCCCGGAAAAATCGAGGGTATTCAAGTATGACGCTGTAAAGCACCATTCATATCAAACTCGCGGGCCGTACCAACATTAAATTTTCTTATTAAGGTGCGGGCCGCAAAACAACGTCTCGCGGGCCCCTGCGCTAGAGAATGAGAGTGCTTGAAACTCCACATGTCAACATCTCCGTTCGGTACCACACCAATAAAATGCCCAAGTAACCATTTCCACATCAACACCGTATGAAAAAAATAGTCAACAACAGAAGGAGATAACATCCGCAGGAACCTACCACATAGCGAAGGATATACACTATTTGATTTCCTATTATGCAGCTCATTTTTATTTGACACTTATTGAAATATCTTGTGTGACATCATGCACAAAAGTGCACTTTATTTGTTGTAAACTATTGTAGTGGCGTTCTGTACAAAAAGTGCACTTTAATTTAGTGTTGTTTTGATATGTCATCTTAGTGACATCATGCACAAAAGTGCATTTTATTTGTTTTAAACTATTGCAGTGGCATTCTCTACAAAAAGTGCACTTTAATTTAGTGTTGTTTTGATATGTCATCTTAGTGACATCATGCACAAAAGTGCACTTTATTTGTTTTCAACTATTGTAGTGGCGCTCTGTACGGAAAGTGCACTTTAATTTAGTGTTGTTTTGATATGTCATCTTAGTGACATCATGCACAAAAGTGCACTTTATTTGTTTTAAACTATTGCAGTGGCGTTCTGTACAAAAAGTGCACTTTAATTTAGTGTTGTTTTGATATGTCATCTTAGTGACATCATGCACAAAAGTGCACTAATAGCTTGTTTTAAAATGTCTCTGACAATCTTGCACTTTCTGTTTTGGAAATGACACGAATGTTTGTGCCACTGCTTTATAACTGTTTAATAAATACACTTTTAGTTGTGATAGTATGAAGAAGAATGTTTTAATGTAGACACATAGAAACATCATACTGCTGTGATTATATGCATCAAGTGTTCATTCAAGGCTAATATGGAGATATATATGGTGTATCGTGACATGGCCTAAAAATATCGAGATATTAATTAAAAGCCGTATCGCCCAGCACTAATTGTATACCATCAATTAGGGGTGTGCATATATACCTTAAATGCATCTAACAATACTTTCTAAAACATTACGATTTCATGCAGATGGAAGCTTGATATGATGAAAAAAAATGGAATCAATCAAAGTTTATTTATATAGCCCCTGATCACAAGTGCCTCCAAGGGCTTCACAAACCACAATAACATCCCTGGATCTGAAACCACATACGAATAGACTATTATTACATGTTGGTGAATGGTAGCGCAAACAGAGCAGAGGCTAGAGTGCACTTTTGTACATGTGGGAGAAGGGATTGTGATGTAAAACAATGGCAAAATAAATAAATAAACACAAGTTGCTTAAGAATGAACATAAAGTATGCAACAACAGAACTTGTGGATTGCGTTTTCCCTAGAAGACAGAATGAAATAGAAAATATAGTAATTCAATAATGCAGTATATAAATGGCCTCACAGGCAGAAGGTTGGATCGTGTATCATGTCAGAACAATGTCAGGTGTTTCTTCTTTAAATAGACACATACAAAGCAGGCAATACCTGCATTCATTAAACAAACCCCGTTTCCACATGACTTGGGAAATTGTGTTAGGTGTAAATATAAACAGAATACAATGATTTGCAAATCCTTTTCAACCCATATTCAGTGGAATATGCTACAAAAACAACATATTTGATGTTCAAACTGATATAAAAAAAAATGTTGTGGCAAATAATCATTAACTTTAGAATTTGATGCCAGCAACATTTGACAAAGAACTTGGGAAAGGTGGCAATAAATACTGATAAAGTTGAGGAATGCTCATCAAACACTTATTTGGAACATCCCACAGGTGTGCAGGCTAATTGGGAACAGGTGGGTGCCATGATTGGGTATAAAAACAGCTTCCCAAAAAATGCTCAGTCTTTCACAAGAAAGGATGGGGCGAGGTACACCCCTTTGTCCACAACTGTGTGAGCAAATGGTCAAACAGTTAAAGAACAACGTTTCTCAAAGTGCAATTGCAAGACATTTAGGGATTTCAACATCTACGCTCCATAATATCATCAAAAGGTTCAGAGAATCTGGAGAAATCACTCCACGTAAGCGGCATGGCCGGAAACCAACATTGAATGACCGTGACCTTCAATCCCTCAGATGGCACTGTATCAAAAACAGACATCAATCTCTAAAGGATATCACCACATGGGCTCAGGAACACTTCAGAAAACCACTGTCGCTAAATACAGTTCATCGCTACATCTGAAAGTGCATGTTAAAAGTGCATGGGCTATGCAAAGTGAAAGCCCTTTATCAACAACATCCAGAAACGCCGCCGGCTTCTCTGGGCCTGAGATCATCTAAGATGGACTGATGCAAAGTGGAAAAGTGTTCTGTGATCTGACGAGTCCACATTTCAAATTGTTTTTGGAAATATTCGACATTGTGTTATCCAAACCAAAGGGGAAGCGAACAATCCAGACTGTTTTCGACGCAGAGTTCAAAAGCCAGCATCTGTGATGGTATGGGGGGGCGGCATTAGTGCCAAAGGTATGGGTAACTTACACATCTGTGAAGGCACCATTAATGCTGAAAGGTACATACAGGTTTTGGAACAACATATACTGCCATATAAGCGGCGTCTTTTTCATGGACGCCCCTGCTTATTTCAGCAAGACAATGCCAAGCCACATTCAGCACGTGTTACAACAGCGTGGTTTCGTAAAAAAAGAGTGCGGGTACTTTCCTGGCCCGCCTGCAGTCCAGACCTGTCTCCAATGGAAAATGTGTGGCGCAATATGAAGCGTAAAATACGACAGCGGGAACCCCGGACTGTTGAACGACTGAAGCTCTACATAAAACAAGAATGGGAAACAATTCCACTTTCAAAGCTTCAACAATTAGTTTCCTCAGTTCCCAAACGTTTATTGAGTGTTGTTAATAGAAAAGGTGATGTAACACAGTGGTGAACATGCCCTTTCCCAACTACTTTGGCACGTGTTGCAGCCATGAAATTCTAACTTAATTATTTTTTGAGTTTGAACATCAAATATGTTGTCTTTGTAGCATATTCAACTGAATATGGGTTGAAAAGGATTTGCAAATCATTGTATTCCGTTTATATTTGCATCTAACACAATTTACCAACTCATATGGAAACAGGGTGTGTAGCAAAAACGATTGGGACAAATTTGGGGAGATTTTGGACAAATGGCTGATGGTTAAATGTCCTCATCAGCCACATGAAATCCTTCATTGGGCGCGTCAGCATCTGAGGGGATCCACTGCAGGAGTGTCCTGACCAGCATTATTGCACACAAACAGCAGAGGTCCCACCGACGCCGCTGGACACCAGACAAGACGCCATTTCGCGGTGGAAGACTTTTGCTGGAAGGTGGCAGGAAATAAACACAGACGACGGTTGATAGTGTTTTGCAAGCGGGACACTTTTGCAACGTGAAACTCACGTGACGGGTGATGAGTCAAGAGCCAAATAGAAGTGTCACTAACAAGTCATCTGTGTGTTTGCACAAACTGGGCTTTAAAGTCGGCCATATTGTTGGACTTCACACCACTTTCTTGGGGGTGGAACCAGTCCCCCAACCTACATTTCAGATACCATCACTGTTTTGTCACATGGATTAAGTTTGCTTCAGTGTACATTTATATAAAAAAATTCTGAGCCAAGGATGTCGTTGTGGTTTGTGCAGCCCTTTAGGTCTCTGCTATTTGCAGATGATGTGGTCCTGATGGCTTCATCTGGCCAGGATCTTCAGCTCTCACTGGATCGGTTCGCACCTCCAAGTCTGAGTCCATGGTTCTCACCCGGGAAAGGGTGGAGTGCCGTTTCCAGGTTGGGGAGGAGACCCTGCCCCAAGTGGAGGAGTTCAAGTACCTCGGAGTCTTGTTCACGAGTGAGGGAAAAATGGATCGTGAGGTCAACAGGTGGATCGGTGCGGCGTCTTCAGTAATGCGGACGCTATATCGATCCGTTGTGGTGAAGAAGGAGCTGAGCCGGAAGGCGAAGCTCTCAATTTACCGATCGATCTACGTTCCCATCCTCACCTATGGTCATGAGCTTTGGGTTGTGACCGAAAGGATAAGATCACGAGTACAAGCGGCCCAAATGAGTTTCCTTCACCGGGTGGTGGGTCTCTCCCTTAGAGCAGGGGTCGGGAACCTTTTTGGCTGAGAGAGCCAAGAAAGCCAAATATTTTAAAATGTATTTCTGTAAGAGCCATATCATTTTTTTTTTAACATTGAACACAACTAAACGCATGCATTTTTAAGTAAGACCAACATTTCTAGAGTATAATAAGTCTCTTATTCTTTGGAATAACATTGTTATTCCAATGCTAACTGTGGAGGGGGGTGTGGCCTGCGGGCCTGCAGCGAAGCAGGGTGTGCCAGGACCGGCCTCGAAATCAGCGACAGGTGCGTAGATAGCCCATCTGGGCCTTGTTCTCTAATCACCTGTCGCTCTGTTATAAGCAGCAGCCAGAAGGAGAGACGGGGTTGAAACTGGAGCCAGAGCGAGAACGAAAGAGAAAAAGACAATTGCTGGAAAGCAACTAAGAGACTTATTGAAAAACAAAACAATACTGTAACCCTGAAACAGGCTCTCATGTCGGTGCTTGGTGGTCTGAAGAACCCCCAGGAGGGCAAGCCCCACACTAACCAATAATAAATAAAGTACTTCTTACTGTTAACGCAACATCTTGAACATAAAAAAGCATGAGAATGTTTTATATTTTGAACGTTATTTTTAACAAGTGGAATAATTCATTACTTATCGTGTCAAGCGATGTCAGCTCAGATTTATCCGAGAGCCAGATGCAGTCATCCAAAGAGCCACATCTGGCTCGCGAGCCATAGGTTCCCTACCCCTGCCTTAGAGATAGGGTGAGAAGCTCTGTCATCCGGGGGGGAGATCAAAGAAAAGCCGCTGCTCCTCCACATGGAGAGGAGCCGGATGAGGTGGTTCGGGCATCTGGTCAGGACGCCACCCGAACGCCTCCCTAGGGAGGTGTTTTGGGCACGTCTGACCAGTCGGAAGACCCAGGACACGTTGGGAAGACTATGTCTCCCGGCTGGCCTGGGAACACCTCAGGATCCACAGGGAGGAGCTGGACGAAGTGGCCGGGAAGAGGGGAGTCTGGGCTCCCCCTGCTTAGGCTGCCGCCCCCGCGACCCGACCTCTGATAAGCGTAAGAAGCTGTCAATTTACCGGTCGATGTACGTTCCCATCCTCACCTATGGTCATGAGCTTTGGGTTATGACCGAAAGGACAAGATCACGGGTACAAGCGGCCCAAATGAGTTTCCTCCACCGGGTGGTGGGTTTCTCTCTTAGAGATAGGGTGAGAAGCTCTGTCATCCGGGGGGAGATCAAAGAAAAGCCGCTGCTCCTCCACATGGAGAGGAGCCAGATGAGGTGGTTCGGGCATCTGGTCAGGATGCCACCCGAACGCCTCCCTAGGGAGGTGTTTTGGGCACGTCTGACCGGTAGGAAGACCCAGGACACGTTGGGAAGACTATGTCTCCCGGCTGGCCTGGGAACACCTCAGGATCCACAGGGAGGAGCTGGACGAAGTGGCCGGGAAGAGGGGAGTCTGGGCTCCCCCTGCTTAGGCTGCTGCCCCGGTGACCCGACCTCCGATAAGCGTAAGAAGCTCTCAATTAACCGGTCGATCGTCGTTCCCATCCTCACCTATGGTCATGAGCTTTGGGTTATGACCGAAAGGACAAGATCATGGGTACAAGCGGCCCAAATGAGTTTCCTCCACCGGGTGGTGGGTTTCTCTCTTAGAGATAGGGTGAGAAGCTCTGTCATCCGGGGGGAGATCAAAGAAAAGCCGCTGCTCCTCCACATGGAGAGGAGCCAGATGAGGTGGTTCGGGCATCTGGTCAGGACGCCACCCGAACGCCTCCCTAGGGAGGTGTTTTGGGCACGTCTGACCAGTCGGAAGACCCAGGACACGTTGGGAAGACTATGTCTCCCGGCTGGCCTGGGAACACCTCAGGATCGACAGGGAGGAGCTGGACGAAGTGGCTGGGGAGAGGGAAGTCTGGGCTCCCCCTGCTTAGGCTGCCGCCCCCGCGACCCGACCTCTGATAAGCGTAAGAAGCTGTCAATTTACCGGTCGATGTACGTTCCCATCCTCACCTATGGTCATGAGCTTTGGGTTATGACCGAAAGGACAAGATCACGGGTACAAGCGGCCCAAATGAGTTTCCTCCACCGGGTGGTGGGTTTCTCTCTTAGAGATAGGGTGAGAAGCTCTGCCATCCGGGGGGGAGATCAAAGAAAAGCCGCTGCTCCTCCACATGGAGAGGAGCCAGATGAGGTGGTTCGGGCATCTGGTCAGGACGCCACCCGAACGCCTCCCTAGGGAGGTGTTTTGGGCACGTCTGACCAGTCGGAAGACCCAGGACACGTTGGGAAGACTATGTCTCCCGGCTGGCCTGGGAACACCTCAGGATCCACAGGGAGGAGCTGGACGAAGTGGCCGGGAAGAGGGGAATCTGGGCTCCCCCTGCTTAGGCTGTTGCCCCGGTGACCCGACCTCCGATAAGCGTAAGAAGCTCTCAATTTACCGGTCGATCTACGTTCCCATCCTCACCAATGGTCATGAGCTTTGGGTTATGACCGAAAGGACAAGATCACGGGTACAAGCGGCCCAAATGAGTTTCCTCCACCGGGTGGTGGGTTTCTCTCTTAGAGATAGGGTGAGAAGCTCTGTCATCCGGGGGGGAGATCAAAGAAAAGCCGCTGCTCCTCCACATGGAGAGGAGCCAGATGAGGTGGTTCGGGCATCTGGTCAGGATGCCACCCGAATGCCTCCCTAGGGAGGTGTTTTGGGCACGTCTGACCAGTCGGAAGACCCAGGACACGTTGGGAAGACTATGTCTCCCGGCTGGCCTGGGAACACCTCAGGATCCACGGGGAGGAGCTGGACGAAGTGGCTAGGGGAGAGGGAAGTCTGGGCTCCCCCTGCTTAGGCTGCTGCCCCCGCGACCTGACCTCGGATAAGCGTAAGAAGATGGATGGATGGATGGAAACATCATCCCTATTCATAGCTGTGATGTAAATGTGCTCCGCCTCGTTAGAGGTCCTGTGATCAACTAATCAACAAGGATCCTGTGCCCTTTCGTCACATCCAAAGTCAGAAGCTCCAGACCCCTGGAGACAATGTGTGTGTGTGTGTGTGTGTGTGCGTCAGCAACATGAGAATGGCAGCAAGTACGGGGGGAATATGAGATGAGGGAAGGGGGGCACTATGTAAGAAAAACAAATGATATAACCACACTCCTACCAAAGTCTCTTTGGAGGAACCCTCCACCCCTCCGACAGTCTTCCAGAAATCTAACATTCGGTTTTGATGCGACGCCCGCTGTGACCCAAAAAGTTTTGCCTCCAAACTTGTCCTTCAACTTTGCGAACGGCACAAAAATGAAAGGCGAGCCTCGTGCCTCATGACTCCTGCCTCCTGACTCCTGATCCTGCAGGACGACTCCATGCCGGAGCGTCGGAGTGACGGAAGATCCACCCTCAGCCTGAGCCAATGTGTTGGCTGGCTGCAGAGGCTAGCCATTGAAATGGCCTCTCCCCATCTCCAAGGAAGACGGGCCCCAGCTTTAACCCTTTGAGTCCCATTCAGATGGGAGATTTGTAGCAGTGTAGCAACGTCTCCCCCCCTCTGCTCCCTTTGCCAAAAAAAAAAAAAAAAAAAAAAAAGAGAGAGAGAGCAATCGGGTCAAACTTAAGTGCTCTCTTGTCTTTTCACTCAGGTTGGCTTTTTAAAAAATTGGATGTGGAGCTTGGCTTTTTTACCAACAAGGACAAAATGCTTAAAGGCGCAAAAAAAAAAAAAGGGGAGATCCTTTTTTCTGAAGAGTCCATTGTTCTGAGGCGCATTCTGTGGTAATGGGTCTAAACTTGCACTTTAGCAATAAGAGTGTGCGGCTTCAGGGCCTCAGGTGAAAGCCTGTATCTTATCACATCCGAAAAACCATTAAAAGATTTAAAAACGCAACGACGCCTTCTTTTAAAGGCCTACTGAAAGCCACTACTACCGACCACGCAGTCTGATAGTTTTTATATCAATGATGAAATATTAACATTGCAACACATGCAATTTTAAATTTCGCGCCGAAATATCCTGCGGAAACGTCGCGCTATGATTGACGTCACGGATTGTCGAAGACATTTTGTTCCAGCATCGTTCCCAGTTATTTAGTCGTCTGTTTTCATCGCGAAATTCCACAGAATTCTGGACATCTGTGTTGCTGAATCTTTTGCTATTTGTTCGATGAACAATGGAGACGTCAAAGAAGAAAGCTGTAGGTGGGAAGCGGTGTATTGCGGCCGGCTTTAGCAACACAAACACAGCCGGTGTTTCATTGTTTACATTCCCGAAAGATGACAGTCAAGCTTTACTGTGGAGGAGAAATGTCAAGCGAACATGGTTGGATTGGACCACACACACAAAGTACAGTGTATTATGTTTTGGGGGGATTATGTTATTATGTTTTACGTTTTTAAATCTTGTATTACAGTGTACTATGGCTATGAGTTGTTGTTTTTTTCCCTTGGCCTCAGTCTGCACCCCCTCTCCAGGGCCCAGGCTAAGACCGATTTTTTTATTTTATTTTAATCTTCTATTTTTTTCTCCCCCCCTTGTTTACCTGTATCTCATCTTTTTTTGTAAGGGGCGCTGGAAGCCGGCAGACCCGTCAGCGATCCTGTTCTGTCTCCCTTTAATGTTTGTCTGATCTTGAATGGGATTGTGCTGAAAATTGTAATTTTCCTGAAGTAACTCTCCTGACGGAATAAATAAAGTACTATCTAATCTAATCTAATCATGGAGCGATCATTTCGAAAGATCGTGTTTTGAAGAAGGTCCCTTGCGAAGGGCAGAGATGGGCATCACCACCACCCGTCGACTGGTGCTGAAGAAAGGTGCGGGGCCGACCTTCAGGTTGTACAGGTATGACCATATAATCTCACTACAACACTAGTAACACAATAAGCAGATAAGGGATTTTCCAGAATTATTCTAGTAAATGTGTCTAATAACATCTGAATCGCTCCCACTACCCTGTAGTCTTTTTTTCTTCTTTTTCCCCTAGTCCTTCACTCTCACTATCCTCATTCACGAATCTTTCATCCTCGCTCAAATTAATGGGAAAATCCTCGCTTTCTCGGTCCGAATCGCTCTCGCTGCTGGTGGCCATCATTCTAAACAATGTGAGGATCTCTACAACCGGTGACGTCACGCGCACATCATCTGCTACTTCCGGTACAGGCAAGGCTTTTTTATCAGCACCAAAAGTTGCAAACTTTATCGTGGATGTTCTCTACTAAATCCTTTCAGCAAAAATTTGGCGATATCGCGAAATGATCAAGTGTGACACATAGAATGGACCTGCTATCCCCGTTTAAATAAGAACATCTCATTTCAGTAGGCCTTTAAGTTTGTAAGTACCTCACTATTAGTTCATCTGCTTAAAGTGCTTCCAAACGGGCCATTCATTTGTTTCGGAAAGAACTCATCCTGGTCATCTCAGCATTGCATCAATATTTTACATAAAAATTACCATCATTTAATGTAGAGCTGGGCAATATGGCCTTTTTTTAATATCTCAATATTTTTAGGCCATATCGCGATACACGTAGGGGTGTAACGGTACACAGAAATTTCGGTTCGGTACATACCTCGGTTTGGAGGTCACGGTTCGGTTCATTTTCAGTACAGTAAGGAAACTACAAAATATAGATTTTTTTGGTTATTTATTTACCAAATTTGTAAACAATGGCATAACATACATATATACATAGGGTCCATTGCCAGGGTTAATGTGGTCAACGTGTATAAAATAAAAACTACATAAGATAAGGCAGAGAATGGTTTCTTAACAAAACCTTCCTACATATAAAGTGTTTTTTTTGATTGATTGATTGAGACTTTTATTAGCTTGGCTAACTTGGCAGTCAGAGGATATATGAGCTCATTGTTCTTCCACCATAGAAATGGGTCAAAATCTAGTTTTTAATGCAATATGGACCTAAATTGGCTGCGATAAAAACATTTGTTATTGCTTTAGTACTGCCTGACTCGCCGAGGAGAGGCTGCTTGAATGCGGTGGTGACGCTTCAAATGTGTTAGCATGTGTTATGAGAGTAGCGTATGTGACAGCATGTGACGTCAGTGAGTGTGTGGGCGAGCGAGGTGAGGGAGCGGTAGCGTCAGTGCCAGGAGTGACTGGTGTTTTGTTGGATTGGCTGTGTGCAAGACCTCAATAAAGCCACGATTTGCAACTAACCGCCGGACTCTTCATTTACCCTGGAGTCCAGAGCTGTGGAGACCCACTGCCGGGTAGAGTGAAGGGTGTTTCCCCCGAGAATACATCAGCCCTGGGGGAGCGTCTCCTCTACGCTCCTCGACCACGGTTTGGGAGCCGGAAGCAGGAAAGGTGCAACACATGTTTGACGTGTTGTCAGAAGCAGCTGCCGAACAATATCGGCAAACCTCCGTCCTCCATTGTTGTATCGCGCAGCCAAAGTGTTCCCAAACGGGAGATCTTAACGAGGCAGGAGGGTCTTCCAGCTCTGGCTTTTACATGTTGTCCTAGCCCGGTTGCTGCTAGCATGTGTACTCGTTCGGTACACCTGCGAACCGAACCGAAACCCCCGTATCGAAACGTTCAATACTAATACCCGTACCGTTACACCCCTAGATACACGATATGCCGTATTTCCTTGAATTGCCGCCGGGGCGCTTATTAATTTAAAACCTCTTCTCATTCCTGCGCTTACCAAAGGCATGAAGTAAAAGTAAACATGCGCTAATTATTTTAAAACCTCTTCTCACTCCGGCACTTACCAAAGGCATGCAATAAAAATTTGAGTGTGATGTAAGCTTAGACCTTAAATCCTACTTAATAGCTCTTAATCTTCTTCCCTTTATGCGATTTCAAATTACCGGTATTGAAATCAGCCTCCTCCATTTTGAAAATGATGACAGGGGAAGTATCACTCGTGACGTCACGAGTTTGACCCGGCGGTAATACTAAGCATGCGCTAATTATTTTGGGAAGCGAGTTTGACCCGGCAGTAATTCAAGACAGGCGCATACTATATACCTTGTGGCAATTCAAGGAAATACGGTATATCTCCATATTTTGCCTTAGCCTTGAATGAACACTTGATGCATATAATCACAGCAGTATGATGATTCTATGTGTCTACATTAAAACATTCTTGTTCATACTGCATTAATATATGCTACTTTTAAACTTTCATGCAGAGAGGAAAATCACAACTAAAAGTGTATTTATTAAACAGTTATTAAACAGTGGCACAAACATTCGTGTCATTTCCAAAACAGAAAGTGCAAGATTGTCAGAGACATTTTAAAACAAACTATTAGTGCACTTTTGTGCATGATGTCACTAAGATGACATATCAAAACAACACTAAATTAAAGTGCACTTTTTGTACAGAACGCCACAACAATAGTTTAAAACAAACAAAGTGCACTTTTGTGCATGATGTCACACAAGATATTTCAATAAGTGTCAAATAAAAATGAGCTGTAGAATAGGAAATCAAATAGTGTATGTCCTTCACAGTGTGGTAGGTTCCTGCGGATGTTATCTCCTTCTGTTGCTGACTATTTTTTTTCATAAGGTGTTGATCTGGAATTGTTTGCCTATTGGTGTGGCACCGAGTGAAGATGTTGACATGCGGAGTAAGTACTCTTCATTCTTTAGCCGGTGACTTTTCAAACGATGCTACATATTAGCAGTAATGCTACTTTTTGTAGCAATGCATTTGCCTCACACTTGACAAATTACGGTTGTCTGTTCGATATCTTCCCGCTTGAAGCCAAACCACCGCCAGACGATGGACCCCCTGCTGTTTTTCTTGGGAATTAATTCTTCCTTCATTTGTTACCAGATTCGCACCTTCTTTCTCTCGTATTACCACTCGCATGGCTCCGCTAGCATCACAGCTAACAATACCCATGCTGCTACCTCTCTGCTCCGCGAGGGCGTCCACGTATGTGACGTATGTAAGAAGGAGCGCTTGTTTTATGTCTCTGTGAGACGGAGAGACAGGAAAGAGTGGGAAACGCCTGTAGTGTAATGCCCACAGCTAAACGCAACTGCGTGAGACAAACCTGCAATATATCGAGAATATCGATATATCGCCCTGCCCTACCTCCAGCATTCCTTTGCCACAGTCTTATCTTCAGCCATTGCCACCTTTTTTGTACCTTTTGAACCACGGGAGATTCTTTGGAGACTTTTGTCAGTTAAAATTAGCTTCCGTTGGAGCGCCTTTTTTTGTATTTGGTAGTTTTGTTCTTAGCCCCTTTTTCCCTCCATAGCCGGAGCGTTTTGAGTTGTTGGTAATTTTGTTAGTTTAGTGGTCAGGTCAGATCTGTTTTGATAGACTGTTTAGTTTCTCCCGTTTTGGACCCCTTCCCTGTTCAGAATAATAGAAGTATGACTAGACCGCCCCATGCGAGGGGACGTCCACAAACTAAAAATGACACAAGGGGTTCTTTGGGAAAAAGCGTTCACTACTTGGTTGTTTTAACGACAATAAAGGAGACAGGCGTTTGGTAAGCATTAGTTGAAAAAAACTTCATGGCCATCTTTGATCTGCCGGAGTAAGAGGCTGTCGCAGGGAAATGGTTATTATTACCTAAAAACATGCACATCTATGAATGAGATCGCGTCTTCATTAGGTTCAGCCATTTTTTTCCTCTGCACCGCCTAGCTTTTGCCATGCCAGGGCCTGGACTTCCTCCAAAATGATAGGAATAAACCAATCCTGAGCTTCTTTTATTTGTTCATTTTCTACCACTTATTCAGCACAACCATCAACCAATCGACACCAGGATAGGAATAAACCAATCCTAAGTTTCACTTATTTGTTCTTTTTCTATCACTTATTCTGCAGAACCATCAACCAATCGACACAAGGATAGGAATAAACCAATTCTGCGCTTCACTTTTGTTCTTTTTCTACCACTTATTCTGCAAAACCATCAACCAATCGACACAAGGATAGGAATAAACCAATCCTGAGCTTCTTTTATTTGTTCTTTTTCTACCACTTATTCTGCAGAACCATCAACCAATCGACACAAGGATAGGAATAAACCAATCCTAAGTTTCATTTATTTGTTCTTTTTATAACCACTTATTCAGCAAAACCATTAACCAATCGACACAAGGATAGGAATAAACCAATCCTAAATTAAATTTATTTGTTCTTTTTCTACCACTTATTCTGTAGAACCATCAACCAATCGACACAAGGATAGGAATAAACCAATCCTGAGTTTCTTTTATTTGTTCTTTTTCTACCACTTATTCTGCAGAACCATCAACCAATCAACACCAGGATAGGAATAAACCAATCTTAAGTTTCACTTATTTGTTCTTTTTCTACCACTTATTCAGCAGAACCATCAACCAATCGACACCAGGATAGGAATAAACCAATCCTAAATTTAATGTATTTGTTCTTTTCCTACCACTTATTCTGCAAAACCATCAACCAATCGACACAAGGATAGGAATAAACCAATCCTAAGTTTCATTTATTTGTTCTTTTTCTACCACTTATTCTGTTGAACTATCAACCAATCGACACCAGGATAGGAATAAACCAATCCTGAGCTTCTTTTATTTGTTCTTTTTCTACCACTTATTCAGCAGAACCATCAACCAATCGACACAACGATAGGAATAAACCAATCCTAAATTTAATGTATTTGTTCTTTTTCTACCATTTATTCTGCAGAACCATCAACCAATCGACACAAGGATAGGAATAAACCAATGCTGAGCTTCACTTATTTGTTCTTTTTCTACCACTTATTCTGCAGAACCACCAACCAATCAACACAAGGATAGGAATAAACCAATCCCGAGCTTTTTTTATCTGCTCTTTTTCCACCATTTATTCTGCAGAACCATCAACCAATCGACACAAGGATAGAAATAAACCAATCCCGAGCTTCTTTAATTTGCTCTTTTTCCACCATTTATTCAGCAGAACCATCAAACAATCAACACAAGGATAGGAATAAACCAATCCTGAGCTTCTTTTATTTGTTCTTTTTCTACCACTTATTCAGCAGAACCATCAACCAATCGACACCAGGTTAGGAATAAACCAATGCTGAGCTTCACTTATTTGTTCTTTTTCTACCACTTATTCTTCAGAACCATCAACCAATCGACACAAGGATAGGAATAAACCAATCCCGAGCTTCTTTAATTTACTCTTTTTCCACCATTTATTCTGCAGAACCATCAACCAATCGACACCAGGAGCAATGAGGCGTTTTTTCAAAGTCTAAAACCTGCCCACACACCTAGAAGAAAAAACACCATCAGTCTTAAATCACTCCATGGTATTCTTTCTTAACTGGCATGAAACAAGCACTTATTCAGCCAATGTGCGTTAACAGGAGAAGTGGCGGTGCACAACATGGTAATTAAAATTCCACTGCGATGACAAGAGCAGTATTTACTTTTTGCCCAAAGGAGAGGAATCATAGGAAGGACACCAGTGTTTATGACTGTCCTCCACACTAACGTTTTAAAGGCCTACTGAAAGCCGCTACTACCGACCACGCAGTCTGATAGTTTATATATCAATGATGAAATATTAACATTGCAACACATGACAATAAGGCCAGTTTAGTTTACTAAATTGCAATTTAAAATTTTGCGCAGAAGTATCCCGCTAAAACGTTGCGGTATGATGACTGGTGCGCGTGACGTCACGCATTGTAGATGACATCTTGTTCCAGCACCGTTCCCAGCTAAAAGTCGTCTGTTTTCATCGCATTATTCCACAGTATTCTGGACATCTGTGTTGCTGAATCTTTTGCAATTTGTTCAATGAATAATGGAGACGCCAAAGAAGAAAGCTGTAGGTGGGAAGCGGTGTATTGCGGCGGCTTTAGCAACACAAACACAGCCGGTGTTTCATTGTTTACGTTCCCGAAAGATGACGGTCAAGCTTTACTGTGGAACAGAGCGGTCAAGCGAACAGTTAGATTGGACCACACACACACAAAGTACAGTGTATTATGCAGCGATCATTTCGAAAGATCGTGTTTCGAAGAGGGTCCCTTGCGAAGGGCAGAGATGGGCATCGCCACCAACCGTCAACTGGTGCTGAAGAAAGGTGCGGAGCCGACCTTCAGGTTGTACATTAGTAACACAATAAGCAGATAAGGGATTTTCCAGAATTATCCTAATAAATGTGTCTAATAACATCTGAATCGCTCCCACTGCACTCTAGTCTTTTTTTTTTCCCTAGTCCTTCACTCTCACTATGCTCAGCCACGAATCTTTCATCCTCGCTCAAATTAATGGGGAAATTGTCGCTTTCTCGGTCCGAATCGCTCTCGCTGCTGGTGGCTATGATTGTAAACAATGTTCAGATGTGAGGAGCTCCACAACCCGTGACGTCACGCGCACATCGTCTGCTACTTCCGGTACAGGCAAGGCTTTTTTATCAGCACCAAAAGTTGCAAACTTTATCGTCGATGTTCTCTACTAAATCCTTTCATCAAAAATATGGCAATATTGCGAAATGATCAAATATGACACATACAGCATTATTCACATGTGAATAATATAAATACAGTCTATTATACAGCATTATTCACATGTGAATAATATAAATACAGTCTATTATACAGCATTATTCACGTGTGAATAATATAAATACAGTCTACTATATAGTATTATTCACATGTGAATAATATAAATACAGTATTATACAGCATTATTCACATTTGAATAATATAAATACAGTCTATTATACAGCATTATTCACATGTGAATAATATAAATAAAGTCTATTATACGGCATTATTCACATGTGAATAACAAATACAGTCTACTATACAGCATTATTCACGTGAACAACATAAATAGTCAATTATACAGCCATATTCACATGTGAATAATATAAATACAGTCTATTATACAGCATTATTCACATGTAAATAACATACATACAGTATAATACAGTATTATTCACATGTGAATAATATAGTCTATTATAGAGCATTTTTCACATGTGAGTAATATAGTCTATTATACAGCATTATTGCCATGTGAATAACATACATACAGTATAATACAGTATTATTCACATGTGAATAATATAAATAGTCTATTATACAGCATTATTCACATGTGAATTATATAAATACAGTCTATTATACAGCATTATTCACATGTGAATTATATAAATACAGTCTATTTTACAGCATTTTTCACATGTGAATTATATAAATACAGTCTATTATACAGCATTATTCCCACGTAAATAACATACATACAGTATAATAAAGTATTATTCACATGTGAATAATATAAATAGTCTATTATACAGCATTATTCACATGTGAGTAATATAAATACAGTCTATTATACACCATTATTCACATGTGAATAGCATAAATACAGTCTATTATACAGCATTATATACATGTACAGTCATAACATCGACGGAAGATGTTTGAGGATCACAGAAAATGATGAAAATAAACCACTTTTAGCCAAATTCCACCATTGACTCATGAATTCATACAAAAGTCTAATTAAACAACAAGTTTGAACAGTTAGTGTGCATTTCTTTTAATGTTTTTCTTGACATCTCCTAGACTGGCAAGAATTTGCAAAGTTTCTTGTTCTCTTTTACTATTGCTCCATATAAATCTAAGCCCCAACAACAGCAAAATCATTATTAATTATATTTGTAATAGCCAAATGATGTTTTCATGCCTTCAACGACGTGTTACAAGGATCAGGAAGGCGGGAAGCAGTCTGCCAACAATGAGCTGGACTAATGAAGAAAGCTCACACGAGGTCACCGCAACTAAGAAAAACAAATTTGTGCAGCCCGAACGTGACAACATAAAGCGTCGGCTAATAAGCGGAGAGTATTTGTCTCCGGGTTCCTAGTAGCCGCCTGTGGTGTGGTCTGACTCAGCAGCAGCAGCACCTGGACTACGTGACAGCGGGCGTCGTAAACAATTTCATTAATGTCTCGGTTACCAAAGAACAGAAAAACACAGGACGGCGACGTCAACAACGCGGAGGAGCACTTTTTGTTTTGAACGACGCAAACACTTGAAAGCAGGACATCCAGTTTGTCCGTGACGGGAATAGAAATGCGTGTCCATTGATGGACAATTAGGGTAAAATGATGGGCTTTTCAATCTTTATATCCTCTCGGGCTTTGCTCTCAATCTAAAATGACTTATACAGCTTGGATATTAGTTGTTTACTTAGGCATTAATACAATATCCTGGGTATTCAGCAGTTTGGTGAAAAACACTTGCATTAAGTACAAACCCCGTTTCCATATGAGTTGGGAAATTGTGTTAGATGTAAATATAAACAGAATACAATGATTTGCAAATCCTTTTCAAGCCATATTCAGTTGAATATGCTACAAAGACAACATATTTGATGTTCAAACTGATACACATTTTTGGGGGGGGGGCAAATAATCATTAACTTTAGAATTCGATGCCAGCAACACGTGACAAAGAAGTTGGGAAAGGTGGTAATAAATACTGAAAAAGTTGAGGAATGCTCATCAAACACTTATTTGGAACATCCCACAGGTGTGCAGGCTAATTGGGAACAGGTGGGTGCCATGATTGGGTATAAAAACATCTTCCCAAAAAATGCTCAGTCTTTCACAAGATAGGATCGGGCGAGGTACACCCCTTTGTCCACAACTGCGTGAGCAAATAGTCGAACAGTTTAAGAACAACGTTTCTCAAAGTGCAATTGCAAAAAATTTAGGGATTTCAACATCTATGGTCCTTAATACCATCAAAAGGTTCAGAGAATCTGGAGAAATCCCTCCACGTAAGCGGCATGGCCGGAAACCAACATTGAATGACCGTGACCTTCGATCCCTCAGACGGCACTGTGTCAAAAACTGACATCAATCTCTAAAGGATATCACCACATGGGCTCAGGAACACTTCAGAAAACCACTGTCACTAAATACAGTTGGTTGCTACATCTGTAAGTGCAAGTTAAAGCTTAACTATGCAAAGCAAAAGCCATTTATCAACAACATCCAGAAACGTCGCCAGCTTCTCTGGGCCCGAGATCATCTAAGATAGACTGATGCGAAGTGGAAAAGTGTTCTGTGGTCTGACGAGTCCACATTTCAAATTGTTTTTGGAAATATTCAACATCGTATCATCCGGACTAAAGGGGAAGCGAACCATCCAGACTGTTATCGACGCAAAGTTCAAAAGCCAGCATCTGTGATGGTATGGGGGTGCATTAGTGCCCAAGGCATGGGTAACTTACACATCTGTGAAGGCGCCATTAATGCGGAAAAGTACATACAGGTTTTGGAGTAACATATGCTGCCATCCAAGCACCGTCTTTTTCATAAACGCCCCTGCTTATTTCAGCAAGACAATGCCAAGCCACATTCAGCACGTGTTACAACAGCGTGGCTTCGTAAAAAAAAGAGTGCGGGTGCTTTCCTGGCCCGCCTGCAATCCGGACCTGTCTCCCGTCAAAAATGTGTGGCGCAATATGAAGCGTAAAATACGACAGCGGAGACCCCGGACTGTTGAACGACTGAAGCTCTACATAAAACAAGAATGGGAAAGAATTCCACTTTCAAAGCTTCCACAATTAGTATCTTCAGTTCCCAAACGTTTATTGAGTGTTGTTAAAAGAAAAGGTGATGTAACACAGTGGTGAACATGCCCTTTCCCAACTACTTTGGCACGTGTTGCAGCCATGAAATTCTAACTTAATTATTATTTGCAAAAAACAAATAAAGTTTATGAGTTTAAACATCAAATATCTTGTCTTTGTAGTGCATTCAACTGAATATGGGTTGAAAAGGATTTACAAATCATTGTATTCTGCTTATATTTAATTTCCCAACTCATATGGAAACAGGGTTTGTATATCAGTTTTCCAAAATGCACTTCATTAGATTAAAAAAGGAAGAAAAAAACAACAACACAGAGAGCTTTTACTCCCCTTCTACTAAATGTGGTCACAAAAGGAAATAAAGGGCTTAAACACATTTCGGCCAGCAAAGACGGGCAAGTCGGCGCTAATATATCTGTAAAAATAAGCGCGGCTACAAGTGCGCACGGGGTGAAGAAACGCCCATTGGCCCGGCTTTAGCAGATGCCTCGGATGTCTGGGATTCCGCGGGGCTGGCTCCAGTAGCTGCACGGCCAGAGTTCGCTGGGTGCAGCACGTTGCCGAGTGCCAAAGCGGTAAAGTCAGCTCAAAGGGAAAGACTCGCAGTGAGCGAGTGGGGGCTAGGAGGGGGGGAGCAGAATAGGCTTCTGCATACTTCAGCGTCCAGAGAGTGAGACGGAGCCCTTTTGCAGAAAAGACCACGAGGCGCTCTTCAAATGTACCGACTCAGTTCAGCAATTTGAACGCAACAGAAACACAATGCGTGCTCCACTCAAGACTGGTAGAAGGTACGAATCCCCTGCAATGCATCACTAGGATGGACAAAAGTCAGATTTCAGTTTTTTCATAAAAATTACCGATTTGTTGACTTAAGCGGGCTATGTTTGGTAATAATCCTCCTTCAAAACCACACGAAAAGAACACCTCCAGGCCTTACTTAGGGCGGTATAGCTCGGTTGGTAGAGTGGCCGTGCCAGCAACTTGAGGGATCCAGGTTCGATCCCCACTTCCGCCGTTGTGTCCTTGGGCAAGACACTTTACCCACGTGACCCCAGTGCCACCCACACTGCTTTAATGTAACTTAGATATTGGGTTTCACTATGTAAAAGCGCTTTGAGTCACTGTAGAAACGCGCTATATAAATATAATTTACTTCACTACATGTCAACCTTGAGATCCTCCGAATTCGGGAGATGTGAGCAGGTTGGGGGTGAGGTTGAGGTGGGTTGGGTGTATATATTTTATAGTATTTCTTATATATCCATCCATTTATCCATCTTCCACCCCATATATGTGTATATATATACTGTATATATATATATATATATATATATATATATATATATACTGTATATATATATATATATATATATATATACAGTATATATATATATATATATAGAGAGAGAGAGAGAGAGAGAGAGAGAGAGAGAGAGAGAGAGAGAGAGAGAGAGAGAGAGAGAGAGAGAGAGAGAGAAGAGAGAGAGAGAGAGAGAAAGATATGTGTATGTGTATATATATATATATATATATATATATATATATATATATATATTAGGGCTGTGAATCTTTGGGTGTCCCACGATTCGATTCAATATCGATTCTTGGGGTCGCGATTCGATAATATATCGATTTTTTCGATTCGATTCTCGATTCAAAAACGATATTTTTCCGATTCAAAACGATTCTGTATTCATTCAATACATAGGATTTCAGCAGGATCTACCCCAGTCTGCTGACATGCTAGCAGAGTAGTAGATTTTTTTTTTTAAAAAAGCTTTTATAATTGTAAAGGACAACGTTTTATCAACTGATTGCAATAATGTAAATTTGTTTTAACTATTAAAAGGACCAAAAATATGACTTATTTTATCTTTGTGAAAACATTGGACACAGTGTTTTGTCAAGCTTATGAGATGCGATGCAAGTGTAAGCCACCGTGTAAGCTATTGATCTTTTTTTTATTTTTATAAATGTCTAATGATAATGTCAGTGAGGGATTTTTAATCACTGCTATGCTGAAATTATAACTAATATTGATACTGTTGTTGATAATATTCATTTTTGTTTCACTACTTTTGGTTTGTTCTGTGTCGTGTTTGTGTCTCCTCTCAATTGCTCTGTTTATTGCAGTTCTGAGTGTTGCTGGGTCAGGTTTGGTTCTGGAATTGGATTGCATTGTTATGGTATTGCTGTGTAGTGGTTTGTTGGATTGATAAAAAATAAATAAATAAAAAAAAATAGATTTTTTTAAAAATGAGAATTGATTCTGAATCGCACAACGTAAACGACTCGATTCGTATTCAAATCGATTTTTTCCCACACCCCCAGTGTGTGTATATATGTGTGTATATATATATATATATATATATATATATATATAGGGCTTCACGGTGGCAGAGGGGTTAGTGCGTCTGCCTCACAATACGAAGGTCCTGCAGTCCTGGGTTCAAATCCAGGCTCGGGATCTTTCTGTGTGGAGTTTGCATGTTCTCCCCGTGAATGCGTGGGTTCCCTCCGGGTACTCCGGCTTCCTCCCACTTCCAAAGACATGCACCTGGGGATAGGTTGATTGGCAACACTAAATTGGCCCTAGTGTGTGAATGTGAGTGTGAGTGTTGTCTGTCTATCTGTGTTGGCCCTGCGATGAGGTGGCGACTTGTCCAGGGTGTACCACGCCTTCCGCCCGTTTGTAGCTGAGATAGGCGCCCCCCGCGACCCCAAAAGGGAATAAGCGGTAGAAAATGGATGGATGGATGGATATATATATATATATATATATATATATATATATATATATATATATATATATATATATTATATTAGGGGTGTGGGAAAAAAATCGATTCGAATACGAATCGAATAAATTGTGCGATTCAGAATCGATTCACATTTTCAAAAAATCTATTTATTTTTTATTTTTTATCAATCCAACAAACCACTACACAGCAATACCATAACAATGCAATCCAATTCCAAAACCGAACCTGACCCAGCAACACTCAGAACTGCAATAAACAGCAATTGAGAGGAGACACAAACACCACACAGAACAAACCAAAAGTAGAGAAACAAAAATGAATATTATCAACAACAGTATCAATATTAGTTATAATTTCAGCATAGCAGTGATTAAAATCCCTCATTGACATTATCATTAGACATTTATAAAAATATAAAAAAAAGAACAATAGTGTCACAGTGGCTTACACTAGCATCGCATCTCATAAACTTGACAACACACTGTGTCCAATGTTTTCACAAAGATAAAATAAGTCATATTTTTGGTTCGTTTAATAGTTAAAACAAATGTACATTATTAAAATCAGTTGATAAAAATTGTCCTTTACAATTATAAAAGCTTTTTTTTTTAAAATCTACTACTCTGCCAGCATATCAGCAGACTGGGGTAGATCCTGCTGAAATCCTATGTATTGAATGAATACAGAATTGTTTTGAATTGGAAAAATATCGTTTTTGAATCGAGAATCGCCTTGAATCAAAAAGAATTGATTTATAATCGAATTGCGACCCCAAGAATCGATATTGAGTTGAATCGTGGGACACCCAAAGATACGCAGCCCTAATACATATACACATATATATATATGTATATATATATATATATTTATATATGTGTGTGTGTGTGGGCCAGAGAGAGCTATAAGCGCATCTTATTTGTGTGGTAAAACTGAGCAGTTTTCGTCCATTCAGGTTTTTTGCAGCAGAATGTCCTCAGTATCCCCAATATCTCCGCCATTAACGTGTCCGTGCCTGGAGGCGGTCCTGGGGTTTTTCCTATGTTCATTCATAACTCCCCGAGAGGAAACAAAACAACAATGACAGGAAACAATCGATAGGAACACTCCATCATGTGCGCTCGAGAGGTCCGGTGGCGCCACAGATTACAGTCGGGAGCGAGGGGGGGGCAAGGTCAGCCATGTTTGTGTGGGGGGGGAAAGGTGGGAGTTTTTATACAAGTGGACCGGCCTCATCCACTGTCGCAGTGGACGGTGACCTCGCCTTTTCTTCCAACACTCAGTGAGTGATGGCTTCATATCCACAATTACACCACACTGTTACTCTTCCTCCGTCTCCTAGCAGCATGACCAAACAATACCCCTCCAACACACACACATCTGTGTGTGTGTGTGTGTGTGTAAGTGATTTATGAGCTTTGTTGCGCTTATGCAAAAAGTGACCCAGAGCAGTTCCATCCTGTGATTGAGACAATCAGACTGTATACATAAAACATGTCCACGTGCTGTTAGAGTAAACAAACAGTTTGCGGAAAAAGATCATCAATTATGCAACAACAACTCACAGGCTGGAAAATGCCCACCGCCGCCGCTGTATTGTTCACCCAGCCAAGGGAGCGTAATCAGGATTGCTTTTAATAACGGGTGCAAAATGCGATTGGCACTGGAGGGTAGACGGGGGCAATCCGCACTCATTTGGTGTGCACAGAGATGGCAAATAAAGATTAGCATTGTAAAAAAGACGATAGACTGCTGTGCTAGGAAGCTGGGAGACAATCAAATATTACCTGGAACAAAATTGTGCCGGGTCTTTTTCCTTACCGAGGAACACTTTTTACTGCAAAAAGTCAGTGTTCAAAAACAAGGAAAAAATTAACAAAAACGAGGGGTATTTTATTTGAACTAAGCAAAATTATCTGCCAAAAGAAAAAGAAAATTTAGCCTTTCAAGACTTTCCAAAACAAGTAAAATTAGCTAACCTCAATGAACCCAAAAATACCATAAAATAAGTACTGTATTTTTCGGATTATAAATGGCAGTTTTTTTTCGTAGTTTGGCGGGGGGTGCGACATATACTCATGAGCGACTTATGCGTGAAATTATCAACACATTACTGTAAAATCCATCCATCCATACATCTTTTTCCACTTATCCGAGGTCAGGTTGCGGGGGCAGCAGCCTAAGCAGGGAAGCCCAGACTTCCCTCTACCCATCCACTTTGTTCAGCTCTTCTCGGGGGATCCCGAGGCGTTCCCAGGCCAGCCGGGAGACATAGTCCACCCAACGTGTCCTGGGTCTTCCCTGTGGCCTACTACCAGTCAGATGTGCCCTAAACACCTCCCTAGGGAGGCGTTCGGGTGGCATCCTGACCAGATGCCCGAACAACCTCATCTGGCTCCTCTCGATGTGGAGGAGCAGCGGCTTTACCTTGAGCTCGTCCCTGATGGCAGAGCTTCTCACCCTCTCTCTAAGGGAGAGCCCCGCCACCCGGCGGAGGAAACTCATTTGGGCCGCTTATACCCGCGATCTTGTCCTTTTGGTCATGACCCAATCCTCATGACCATAGGTGAGGATGGGAACATAGATCGACCGGTAAATTGAGAGCTTTTCCTTCCGGCTCAGCTCCTTCTTCACCACAACGGATCGATACAACGACCGCATTACTGAAGACGCTGCACCCATTCCGTCTGTCTATCTCACGATCCACTCTTCCCTCACTTGTGAACAAGACTCCGAGGTACTTAAACTCCTCCACTTGGGGCAGGGTCTTCTCCCCAACCCGGATATGGCACTCCACCCTTTTCCGGGTGAGAACCATGGACTCGGACTTGGAGGTTCTGTTTCCCATCCCAGTCGCTTCACACACTGCTGCGAACTGATCCAGTGAGAGCTGAAGATCCTGGCCAGATGAAGCCATCAGGACCACATCATCTGCAAAAAGCAGAGACCTAATCCCGCGGCCACCAAACCGGATCCCTTCAATGCCTTGACTGCGCCTAGAAATTCTGTCCATAAAAGTTATGAACAGAATGGGTGACAAAGGGCAGCCTTGGCTGAGTCCAACCCTCACTGGAAACTGGTCCGACTTACTGCCGGCACTACGGACCAAGTTCTGACACCGATCATACAGGGAGCGGACCGCCTTTATAAGACAGTCCGATACCCCATACTCTCTGAGCACTCCCCACAGGACTTCCAGAGGGACACGGTCGAATGCCTTCTCCAAGTCCACAAAGCACATGTAGACTGGTTGGGCAAACTCCCATGCACCCTCAAGAACCCTGCAGAGAGTATAGAGCTGGTCCACAGTTCCACGACCAGGACGAAAACCACACTGTTCCTCCTGAATCCGAGGTTCGACGTTCCGGCGTATTCTCTTCTCCAGTTCACCTGAATAAACCTTACCGGGAAGGCTGAGGAGTGTGATCCCACGATAGTTGGAACACACCCTCCGGTCCCCCTTCTTAAAGAGAGGGACCACCATCCCGGTCTGCCAATCCAGAGGTACCACCCCCGATGTCCACGCAATTCTGCAGAGTCTTGTCTACCAAGACAGCCCCACAGCATCCAGAGCCTGAAGGAACTGCGGGTGGATCTCATCTACCCCCACCGAGGAGCTTTTTAACTACCTGAGCAACCTCAGCCCCAGAAATAGGAGAGCCCACCACTGAAATATACAGTCTACAAAAATGCAGTTCTGTGGTAAAACCAAAAATAAACTCGACTGATGCAAACATTTCAATAACAAAACTGATTGTATATATGAAAAAAAACGTGAAAGGAGCAGTAGGCGTTTGTCATATAGCAAATATATGTAGAAACATGGGATGGGAATCAGCACCTCCAAGTCCGAGTCCATGGTTCTCGCCCGGCAAAGGGTGGAGTGCCATCTCCGGGTCGGGGAGGAAATCTTGCCCCAAGTGGAGGAGTTCAAGTTTTGTTCACGAGTGAGGGAAGAGTGGATGGTGAGAATGACAGCGGCGTCTTCAGTAATGCGGACGCTGTACCGATCCGTTGTGGTGAAGAAGGAGCTGAGCCGGAAGGCAGAGCTCTCAATTTACCGGTCGATCTACGTTCCCATCCTCACCTACGGTCATGAGCTTTGGGTTATGACCGAAAGGACAAGATCACGGGTACAAGCGGCCAAAATGAGTTTCCTCCGCCGGGTGAGAAGAGATAGAGATAGGGTGAGAAGCTCTGTCATCTGGGGGGAACTCAAAGTAAAGCCGCTGCTCCTCCACATGGAGAGGAGCCAGATGAGGTGGTTCGGGTATCTGGTCAGGATGCCACCTGAACACCTCCCTAGGGAGGTTTTTCGGGCACATCCGACGGGTAGGAAGCCACAGGTTAGACCCAGGACACGTTAGGAAGACTACCGTATTTCCTTGAAATTTCGCCGGGCATATAATACGCGCCTGCCTTGAACTACTGCCGGGTTAAAGCCGCTTCCCATAATTATTAGCGCATGCTTACTATTACCGCCGGGTCAAATTCGTGATGTCACGAATGTCACCTCCGCTGTCGTCATTTTCAAAATGGCGGAGGAGGCAGTTTCGGCAACTTTTACCACTCAAAGAGCCATTTTGACCCATTCCACAAGAGCCGCAAAACTCTTTCGAAATGTATAAGGAAATTACACAGCATAATAAGTTTTTTTGCTAGTACTATTGTGTAAACCAGGGTCTTGTTCATCAGCCACACCAGTTACACTGAAGGTTGTGATATAAAGAACTCTAACACTTTTACTAATATGCGCCACACCAAACACGAATGACAAACACATTTCTGGAGAACATCGGCTCTGTAACAAATTATAAACGCAACATAACAATTACCCAGAATGCAATGCATCCATGACGCTTACTGCTTATATCATACACCCCGCTAGCACCAAACCCTGCCTCCCCCGCCCCCCTGCGACGGTTGAGGTGGCGGGGTTGGGGGTGCGGGGGTGTATAATATAGCCGTTGATGCATTGCATTCTGGGTAATTGTTATGTTAGGTTTGATTGATTGATTGATACATTTATTAGTAGATTGCACAGTTCAGTACATATTCCGTACAATTGACCACTAAATGGTAA
The DNA here is from genome assembly GCF_033978795.1 of Nerophis ophidion. Classification (NCBI taxonomy): domain Eukaryota; kingdom Metazoa; phylum Chordata; class Actinopteri; order Syngnathiformes; family Syngnathidae; genus Nerophis; species Nerophis ophidion. The sequence continues at coordinate 44,043,028 of NC_084624.1, forward strand.
CACCCCAATAAGTTTTTCAACTTGTTTAAGTCGGGGTCCACGTTAATCAATTCATTGTACAAATATATACTATCAACATAATACAGTCATCACACAAGTTAATCATCATAGTATGTACATTGAATTATTTACATTATTTACAATCCGGGGGGTGGGATGAGGAGCTTTGGTTGATATCAGAACTTCAGTCATCAACAATTGCATCAACAGAGAAATGTGGACATTGAAACAGTGTACTCCTCTCTGAGCTGCAACCTTATCGTGGTAGAGGAGTTTGCGTGTCCCAATGATCCTAGGAGCTATGTTGTCCGGGGGCATAAAGCCCCCTGGTAGGGTCTCCCAAGGCAAACAGGTTCTAGGTGAGGGATCAGACAAAGAGCAGCTCGAAGACCTTTATGAAGATGAAAAACCATGGACCCAGATTTCCCTCGCCCGGACGCGGGTCACCGGGGCCCCCCTCTGGAGCCAGGCCCGGAGGTGGGGCACGATGGCGAGCGCCTGGTGGCCGGGCCTGTTCCCATGGGGCCCGGCCGGGCACAGCCCGAAGAGGCAACGTGGGTCACCCCTCCAACGGGCTCACCACCCATAGCAGGGGCCATAGAGGTCGGGTGCATTGTGAGCTGGGCGACAGCCGAAGGCAGGGCACTTGGCGGTCCGATCCTCGGCTACAGAAGCTAGCTCTTGGGACGTGGAACGTCACGTCACTGGGGGGGAAGGAGCCTGAGCTAGTGCGCGAAGTCGAGAAATTCCGGCTGGATATAGTTGGACTCACTTCGACGCACAGCAAGGGCTCTGGAACCACTTCTCTCGAGAGGGATTGGACCCTCTTCCACTCTGGCGTTGCCGGCAGTGAGAGGCGACGGGCTGGGGTGGCAATTCTTGTTTCCCCCCGGCTCAAAGCCTGTACGTTGGAGTTCAACCCGGTGGACGAAAGGGTAGCCTCCCTCCGCCTTCGGGTGGGGGGACGGGTCCTGACTGTTGTTTGTGCTTATGCACCAAACAGCAGTTCAGAGTACCCACCCTTTTTGGGTACACTCGAGGGAGTACTGGAAAGTGCTCCCCCGGGTGATTCCCTTGTCCTACTGGGAGACTTCAACGCTCACGTTGGCAACGACAGTGAAACCTGGAGAGGCGTGATTGGGAAGAATGGCCGCCCGGATCTGAACCCGAGTGGTGTTTTGTTATTGGACTTTTGTGCTCGTCACGGTTTGTCGATAACAAACACCATGTTCAAACATAAGGGTGTCCATATGTGGACTTGGCACCAGGACACCCTAGGCCGCAGTTCCATGATCGACTTTGTAGTTGTGTCATCGGATTTGCGGCCTCATGTTTTGGACACTCGGGTGAAGAGAGGGGCGGAGCTTTCTACCGATCACCACCTGGTGGTGAGTTGGCTGCGATGGTGGGGGAGGATGCCGGACAGACCTGGGAGGCCCAAACGCATTGTGAGGGTCTGCTGGGAACGTCTGGCAGAGTCTCCTGTCAGACAAAGTTTCAATTCCCACCTCCGGAAGAACTTTGAACATGTCACGAGGGAGGTGCTGGACATTGAGTCCGAGTGGACCATGTTCCGCACCTCTATTGTCGAGGCGGCAGATCGGAGCTGTGGCCGCAAGGTAGTTGGTGCCTGTCGGGGCGGAAATCCTAAAACCCCTTGGTGGACACCAGCGGTGAGGGATGCCGTCAAGCTGAAGAAGGAGTCCTATCGGGTCCTTTTGGCTCATAGGACTCCGGAGGCAGTGGACAGGTACCGACAGGCCAAGCGGTGTGCAGCTTCAGCGGTCGCGGAGGCAAAAACTCGGACATGGGAAGAGTTCGGGGAAGCCATGGAAAACGACTTCCGGACAGCTTCGAAGCGATTCTGGACCACCGTCCGCCGCCTCAGGAAGGGGAAGCAGTGCACTATCAACACCGTGTATGGTGCGGATGGTGTTCTGCTGACCTCGACTGCGGATGTTGTGGATAGGTGGAAGGAATACTTCGAAGACCTCCTCAATCCCACCAACACGTCTTCCTATGAGGAAGCAGTGCCTGGGGAATCTGTGGTGGACTCTCCTATTTCTGGGGCTGAGGTCGCTGAGGTAGTTAAAAAGCTCCTCGGTGGCAAGGCCCCAGGGGTGGACGAGATCCGCCCGGAGTTCCTTAAGGCTCTGGATGCTGTGGGGCTGTCTTGGTTGACAAGACTTTGCAGCATCGCGTGGACATCGGGGGCGGTACCTCTGGATTGGCAGACCGGGGTGGTGGTTCCTCTCTTTAAGAAGGGGGACCGGAGGGTGTGTTCCAACTATCGTGGGATCACACTCCTCAGCCTTCCCGGTAAGGTTTATTCAGGTGTACTGGAGAGGAGGCTACGTCGGATAGTCGAACCTCGGATTCAGGAGGAACAGTGTGGTTTTCGTCCTGGTCGTGGAACTGTGGACCAGCTCTATACTCTCGGCAGGGTTCTTGAGGGTGCATGGGAGTTTGCCCAACCAGTCTACATGTGCTTTGTGGACTTGGAGAAGGCATTCGACCGTGTCCCTAGGGAAGTCCTGTGGGGAGTGCTCAGAGAGTATGGGGTATCGGACTGTCTTATTGTGGCGGTCCGTTCCCTGTACGATCAGTGCCAGAGCTTGGTTCGCATTGCCGGCAGTAAGTCGAACACATTTCCAGTGAGGGTTGGACTCCGCCAAGGCTGTCCTTTGTCACCGATTCTGTTCATAACTTTTATGGACAGAATTTCTAGGCGCAGTCAAGGCGTTGAGGGGTTCCGGTTTGGTAACCGCAGGATTAGGTCTCTGCTTTTTGCAGATGATGTGGTCCTGATGGCTTCATCTGACCGGGATCTTCAGCTCTCGCTGGATCGGTTCGCAGCCGAGTGTGAAGCGACCGGAATGAGAATCAGCACCTCCAAATCCGAGTCCATGGTTCTCGCCCGGAAAAGGGTGGAGTGCCATCTTCGGGTTGGGGAGGAGACCCTGCCCCAAGTGGAGGAGTTCAAGTACCTAGGAGTCTTGTTCACGAGTGAGGGAAGAGTGGATCGTGAGATCGACAGGCGGATCGGTGCGGCGTCCTCAGTAATGCGGACGTTGTACCGATCCGTTGTGGTGAAGAAGGAGCTGAGCCGGAAGGCAAAGCTCTCAATTTACCGGTCGATCTACGTTCCCATCCTCACCTATGGTCATGAGCTTTGGGTCATGACCGAAAGGATAAGATCACGGGTACAAGCGGCCGAAATGAGTTTCCTCCGCCGTGTGGCGGGGCTCTCCCTTAGAGATAGGGTGAGAAGCTCTGCCATCCGGGAGGAACTCAAAGTAAAGCCGCTGCTCCTCCACATCGAGAGGAGCCAGATGAGGTGGTTCGGGCATCTGGTCAGGATGCCACCCGAACGCCTCCCTAGGGAGGTGTTTAGGGCACGTCCAACCGGTAGGAGGCCACGGGGAAGACCCAGGACACGTTGGGAAGACTATGTCTCCCGGCTGGCCTGGGAACGCCTCGGGATCCCCCGGGAAGAGCTGGACGAAGTGGCTGGGGAGAGGGAAGTCTGGGTTTCCCTGCTTAGGCTGTTGCCCCCGCGACCCGACCTCGGATAAGCGGAAGATGATGGATGGATGAAACAGTGTAGGTCTTATTTAGTAGGATATGTACAGCCAGCAGAGAACATAGTGAGTTCACATAGCATAAGAACAAGTATATACATTAGAAGTACATTTGACTTGTTTATAATCCGGGGAGATGGGATGTGAATGGAGGAGGGTATTAGTAAAGTGTTGAAGTTGCCTGGAGGTGTTGTTTTAGAGCGGTTTTGAAGGAATATAGAGATGCACTTACTTTTATACCTGTTGGGAGTGCATTCCACATTGATGTGGCATAGAAAGAGAATGAGTTAAGACCTTTGTTAGATCGGAATCTGGGTTTAACGTGGTTTGTGGAGCTCCCCCTGGTGTTGTGGCTATGGTGGTCATTTACGTTAAGGAAGTAGTTTGACATGTACTTCGGTATCAAGGAGGTGTAGCGGATTTTATAGACTAGGCTCAGTGCAAGTTGTTTTACTCTGTCCTCTGTTTATAATGTGTTACAGAGCCGACGTTCTCCAGAAATGTGTTTGTCATTCTTGTTTGGTGTGGGTTCACAGTGTGGCACATATTAGTAAGAGTGTTAAACTTGTTTATATCACAACCTTCAGTGTAATTTGTATCACCCAGTATGCCTTCCAATTCCATCCGTGTGACGACAGAAGCAGCGAAATGCATGTGTCAATTATAGGTTATTCCAAGCCTTCAGTGCTGAAAATAATAACTAGGGATGCACTGAAATGAAAATTTGTGGCCGAAGCTGAAGCCGAATAAAATTTAAACGCTTGACCGAAGGCCGAATACCGAATAATGAATGCAGTTTTTCACAATTTTTTAAATATTGCATAAATAGCCTAGAATAAATATTTAGACATGTTTTTCAAATAAAGTAATTTTTTTATTGAATATTGACATTTTTTTAATATTCCAGTTGCCTTTGCTTTTCAAAAAAAAAGTACAACGTTTTTCATTTATATTAGGCCTTCAAACAAAACATGCATTCCAAAAAAAAATAAAGTGCATTAAAGTGGATAAACCCACAACAAATGAATTATTGTCCTTTTGGCAAAAGTCTGCTTAGCCACAGTAGATATGCTAATAATGTAAACAGAAGGCTCAAGTAAATCTCAATAAGTGTGTGCTTGTAACCTCATACACTTATACAGGTAGCCTACACAACAGGCTAATAATGTAAACAGAAGGCTCAAGTAAATCTCAATTAAGTGTGTGCTTGTAACCTCTTACTCTTATACAGGTAGCCTACACAACAGGCTAATAATGTAAACAGAAGGCTCAAGTAAATCTCAATTAAGTGTGTGCTTGTAACCTCATACACTTATACAGGTACACAACATATCCCAACGTCACCGCGTCACTGCACGTTGGTTGATTGCGTCACCGCGTCAAAAAATTGTGTCACACGGCACTATTCGGCCTTGTTTTTAACTCATTCCACCGAAGGCCGAATGTGGCTTTTTTTGCCATATTTGGCCGAATATATTCGGTTACCGATTGAGATGGTTTCCTGTGGACGGGACTCTCGCTGCTGTCTTGGATCCGCTTGAACTGAACTCTCGCGGCTGTGTTGGAGCTACTATGGATTGAACTTTCACAGTATCATGTTAGATCCGCTCGACATCCATTGCTTTCGGTCCCCTACAGGGGGGGGGGGGGTCCTCTCCAAGGTTTCTCATAGTCAGCATTGTCACTGGCGTCCCACTGGATGTGAATTCTCCCTGCCCACTGGGTGTGAGTTTTCCTTGCCCTTTTGTGGGTTCTTCCGAGGATGTTGTAGTCGTAATGATTTGTGCAGTCCTTTGAGACATTTGTGATTTGGGGCTATATAAATAAACATTGATTGATTGATTGATTGAATCGGTGCATCCCTAATAACCACCATAACGTTTTTTGTTATTAAATGTGCTCTTCGTGATGGTATTCTCACATCACACTCAATTTATTACTGCATGCCATTAGTAAGCGCAGGGGTGAGATGAGGTTTTAAAGTTATTAGCGCCTGCTTACTATTACTGCATGCCTTGAATAGGCGCAGGAGTGAGAAGAGGTTTTAAATTAATTAGCGCCCCGGCGGCTCTTCAAGGAAATACGGTATGTCTCCCGGCTGGCCTGGGAACGCCTTGGGATCCCCCGGCAGGAGCTGGACGAGAGGGAAGTCTGGGCTTCCCTGCTTAGGCTGCTGCCCCCGCAACCCGACCTCAGATAAGCAGAAGAAGATGGATGTATGTATAAACAAGAAATTCAACGGTTTGTCTTCTACTATGTTGACTCAATGACAAGATAACTGACACTGCTGCGTGCATTGGTTTTGCTCAATTAACTGTGGGCAGTGTTGAAAACTCCATAAAAGCGCCGAGCGCGGCGGACAAGAACTCTCCACAGCCGCATATCTCCTGCTCCACGTAGTTGCAGCTGTCAACACGGCAGGTCCAAAATCGAATCAGGCCCGGCTAACGAGCGTCTCCCGTGACCTCGCTTTGCCACTTTGGCAGAGCGGATGCACACACAATTTAGCGTCAAAAAGGGAAGGGGAGCAATCTGTTGCGGTCGCTCTGGTTGCAGCTAAAATTACCCGCTTGCAGAAGAAGAAGAAGAAGAGGGAGGGAGGAGGGGAAAAGGGCTGTGAGGCCAAAACATGGGCGCAAAGCCAGGTCCAGCCTCGGGATGTGTAGTTAAGTTTGTTTTTGCTTTGTCGAGAGTGTGACCCGATGGAAATGACGCGAGTAGTCGGCTGCCTGTGATCCTCCAGTTCTAAGCAGCCCTGTGATAATAATCTAAAAAGTAAATAAACGCTACAGAGATGCATTGGAACGTCTCAGTTTTAATGCCACTAAAGCCTTAACAACGTGGTGATGACCACAGAACCTAATATAAAACCTACCCGCGTTGAAACTTTCAAAACTGTCTCTGTTGTGGCGGCTCAGTAAACTGTGGCTTTCATTTAAACTTTTAGTTTTACGAGAACAGCAGCTTTTTGGACTTTTAAGACATTTCAGAAGGTTAAACTCATACTTAAAATTAGGGGTGCAACAAGTAGTTGATATTGGTGACAAGAATAAATCAGGAATACATCTTCACTCGGGATGGTCTCTTGCTGGCCCCACTATGGACTGGACTCTCACTATTATGTTAGATCCACTATGGCCTCTCACTATTATGTTAGATCCACTATGGACTGGACTCTCACTATTATGTTAGATCCACTATGGCCTCTCACTATTATGTTAGATCCACTATGGACTGGACTCTCACTATTATGTTAGATCCACTATGGACTGGACTCTCACTGTTATGTTAGATCCACTATGGCCTCTCACTAAAATGTTAGATCCACTATGGACTGGAATCTCACTATGATGTTAGATCCACTATGGACTGGACTTGCACTATTATGTTAGATCCACTATTGACTGGACTCTCACACTATAATGTTAGATCCACTATGGACTGGACTCTCACTAAAATGTTAGATCCACTATGGACTGGACTCTCACTAAAATGTTAGATCCACTATGAACTGGACTCTCACTAAAATGTTAGATCCACTATGGACTGGACTCTCACTATGATGTTAGATCCACTATGGACTGGACTCGCACTATTATGCTAGATCCACTATGGACTGGACTCTCACTATTATGTTAGATCCACTATGGCCTCTCACTATTATGTTAGATCCACTATGGACTGGACTCTCACTATTATGTTAGATCCACTATGGACTGGACTCTCACTGTTATGTTAGATCCACTATGGCCTCTCACTAAAATGTTAGATCCACTATGGACTGGAATCTCACTATGATGTTAGATTCACTATGGACTGGACTTGCACTATTATGTTAGATCCACTATTGACTGGACTCTCACACTATAATGTTAGATCCACTATGGACTGGACTCTCACTAAAATGTTAGATCCACTATGGACTGGACTCTCACTAAAATGTTAGATCCACTATGAACTGGACTCTCACTAAAATGTTAGATCCACTATGGACTGGACTCTCACTATGATGTTAGATCCACTATGGACTGGACTCGCACTATTATGCTAGATCCACTATGGACTGGACTCTCACTATTATGTTAGATCCACTATGGCCTCTCACTATTATGTTAGATCCACTATGGACTGGACTCTCACTATTATGTTAGATCCACTATGGACTGGACTCTCACTGTTATGTTAGATCCACTATGGCCTCTCACTAAAATGTTAGATCCACTATGGACTGGAATCTCACAATGATGTTAGATTCACTATGGACTGGACTTGCACTATTATGTTAGATCCACTATTGACTGGACTCTCACACTATAATGTTAGATCCACTATGGACTGGACTCTCACTAAAATGTTAGATCCACTATGGACTGGACTCTCACTAAAATGTTAGATCCACTATGAACTGGACTCTCACTAAAATGTTAGATCCACTATGGACTGGACTCTCACTATGATGTTAGATCCACTATGGACTGGACTCGCACTATTATGCTAGATCCACTATGGACTGGACTCTCACTATTATGTTAGATCCACTATGGACTGGACTCTCACTATTTTTGTTAGATCCACTATGGACTGGACTCTCACTATTATGTTAAATCAATTATGGGCTGCTCACTATTATGTTAGATCCACAATGGACCGGACTCTCACTATTATGTTAGATCAACTATGGGCTGCTCACTATTATGTTAGATCCACTATGGACTGGACTCTCGATATGATGTTGGATCCACTATGGACTGGACTCTCACTATTACATTAGATCCACTATTGACTGTACTCTCACACTATAATGTTAGATCCACTATGGACTGGACTCTCACTAAAATGTTAGATCCACTATGGACTGGACTCTCACTATGATATTAGATCCACTATGGACTGGACTCTCACTATAATGCTAGATCCACTAAGGGCTGCTCACTAATATGTTAGATCCACTATGGACTGGACTGTCACTATTATGTTGGATCCACTATGGACTGGACTCTCACTATTACATTAGATCCACTATTGACTGGACTCTCACACTATAATGTTAGATCCACTATGGACTGGACTCTCACTAAAATGTTAGATCCACTATGGACTGGACTCTCACTAAAATGTTAGATCCACTATGGACTGGACTCTCACTAAAATGTTAGATCCACTATGGACTGGACTCTCACTATGATGTTAGATCCACTATGGACTGGACTCGCACTATTATGCTAGATCCACTATGGACTGGACTCTCACTATTATGTTAGATCCACTATGGACTGGACTCTCACTATTTTTGTTAGATCCACTATGGACTGGACTCTCACTATTATGTTAAATCAACTATGGGCTGCTCACTATTATGTTAGATCCACTATGGACTGGACTCTCACTATTATGTTAGATCCACTATGGACTGGACTCTCGATATGATGTTGGATCCACTATGGACTGGACTCTCACTATTACATTGGATCCACTATTGACTGTACTCTCACACTATAATGTTAGATCCACTATGGACTGGACTCTCACTAAAATGTTAGATCCACTATGGACTGGACTCTCACTATGATATTAGATCCACTATGGACTGGACTCTCACTATAATGCTAGATCCACTAAGGGCTGCTCATTATTATGTTAGATCCACTATGGACTGGACTCTCACACTATTATGTTAGATCCACTATGGACTGGACTGCCACTATTATGTTGGATCCACTATGGACTGGACTCTCACTATTACATTAGATCCACTATTGACTGGACTCTCACACTATAATGTTAGATCCACTATGGACTGGACTCTCACTAAAATGTTGGATCCACTATGGACTGGAGTCTCACTATGATGTTGGATCCACTATGGACTGGACTCGCACTATTATGCTAGATCCACTATGGACTGGACTCTCACTATTATGTTTGATCCACTATGGACTGGACTCTCACACTATTATGTTAGATCCACTATGGACTGGACTCTCACACTATTATGTTAGATCTACTATGGACTGGACTCTCACATTATTATGTTAGATCCACTATGGACTGGACTCTCACTGTTATGTTAGATCCACTATGGACTGCTCACTACTATGTGAGATCCACTATGGACTGCTCACTATTATGGTAGATCCACTATGGACTAGACTCTCACTATTTTTGTTAGATCCACTATGGACGGGACTCTCACTATTATCTTAGATCCACTATGGGCTGCTCACTATTATGTTAGATCCACTATGGACTGGACTCTCACTATTATGCTAGATCCACAATGGACTGGACTCTCACACTATTATGTTAGATCTACTATGGACTGGACTCTCACATTATTATGTTAGATCCACTATGGACTGGACTCTCACTGTTATGTTAGATCCACTATGGACTGCTCACTACTATGTGAGATCCACTATGGACTGCTCACTATTATGGTAGATCCACTATGGACTAGACTCTCACTATTATGTTAGATCCACTATGGACTGGACTCTCACTATTATGTTAGATCCACTATGGACTGGACTCTCACTATTATGTTAGATCCACTATGGACTGGACTCTCACTATTATGTTTGATCCACTATGGACTGGACTCTCACACTATTATGTTAGATCCACTATGGACTGGACTCTCACACTATTATGTTAGATCCACTATGGACTGGACTGTCACTATTATGTTAGATCCACTATGGACTGGACTCTCACTATTACATTAGATCCACTATGGATTGGACTCTCAATATTATGTTAGATCCACTATGGGCTGCTCACTATTATGTTAGATCCACTATGGACTGGACTCTCCCACTATTATGTTAGATCCACTATGGACTGGACTGTCACTATTATGTTGGATCCACTATGGACTGGACTCTCACTATTACATTAGATCCACTATTGACTGGACTCTCACACTATAATGTTAGATCCACTATGGACTGGACTCTCACTAAAATGTTAGATCCACTATGGACTGGACTCTCACTATGATGTTAGATCCACTATGGACTGGACTCGCACTATTATGCTAGATCCACTATGGACTGGACTCTCACTATTATGTTATATCCACTATGGACTGGACTCTCACTATTTTTGTTAGATCCACTATGGACGGGACTCTCACTATTATCTTAGATCCACTATGGGCTGCTCACTATTATGTTAGATCCACTATGGACTGGACTCTCACTATTATGCTAGATCCACAATGGACTGGACTCTCACACTATTATGTTAGATCTACTATGGACTGGACTCTCACATTATTATGTTAAATCCACTATGGACTGGACTCTCACTGTTATGTTAGATCCACTATGGACTGCTCACTACTATGTGAGATCCACTATGGACTGCTCACTATTATGGTAGATCCACTATGGACTAGACTCTCACTATTATGTTAGATCCACTATGGACTGGACTCTCACTATTATGTTAGATCCACTATGGACTGGACTCTCACTATTATGTTAGATCCACTATGGACTGGACTCTCACTATTATGTTTGATCCACTATGGACTGGACTCTCCCACTATTATGTTAGATCCACTATGGACTGGACTCTCACACTATTATGTTAGATCCACTATGGACTGGACTGTCACTATTATGTTAGATCCACTATGGACTGGACTCTCACTATTACATTAGATCCACTATGGACTGGACTCTCAATATTATGTTAGATCCACTATGGGCTGCTCACTATTATGTTAGATCCACTATGGACTGGACTCTCCCACTATTATGTTAGATCCACTATGGACTGGACTGTCACTATTATGTTGGATCCACTATGGACTGGACTCTCACTATTACATTAGATCCACTATTGACTGGACTCTCACACTATAATGTTAGATCCACTATGGACTGGACTCTCACTAAAATGTTAGATCCACTATGGACTGGACTCTCACTATGATGTTAGATCCACTATGGACTGGACTCGCACTATTATGCTAGATCCACTATGGACTGGACTCTCACTATTATGTTATATCCACTATGGACTGGACTCTCACTATTTTTGTTAGATCCACTATGGACGGGACTCTCACTATTATCTTAGATCCACTATGGGCTGCTCACTATTATGTTGGATCCACTATGGACTGGACTCTCACTATTATGCTAGATCCACAATGGACTGGACTCTCACACTATTATGTTAGATCTACTATGGACTGGACTCTCACATTATTATGTTAGATCCACTATGGACTGGACTCTCACTGTTATGTTAGATCCACTATGGACTGCTCACTACTATGTGAGATCCACTATGGACTGCTCACTATTATGGTAGATCCACTATGGACTAGACTCTCACTATTATGTTAGATCCACTATGGACTGGACTCTCACTATTATGTTAGATCCACTATGGACTGAACTCTCACTATTATGTTTGATCCACTATGGACTGGACTCTCACACTATTATGTTAGATCCACTATGGACTGGACTCTCACTATTATGTTAGATCCACTATGGACTGCTCACTATTATGTTAGATCCACTATGGACTGCTCACTACTATGTGAGATCCACTATGGACTGCTCACTATTATGGTAGATCCACTATGGACTGGACTCTCACTATTATATTAGATCCACTATGGACTGGACTCTCACACAATCATGTTAGATCCACTATGGACTGCACTCTCACTATTATGTTAGATCCACTATGGACTGGACTTTCACACTATTATGTTAGATCGACTATGGACTGGACTCTCACACTATTATGTTAGATCCACTATGGACTGGACTTTCACACTATTATGTTAGATCGACTATGGACTGGACTTTCACACTATTATGTTAGATCCACTATGGACTGGACTCTCACACTATTATGTCGACGTCCATTGCACCGGTAAGCGCTGCTTAAAATATTTTGTCAGAGTAAGCTATTATGATGATAACAATATCGCTAATCCTAGTTCAAAATAATTAGTTCCCAAAACGCAAGCCCCCAAGGCCTTGTTCATGCCAGGCCCAGTGCAAGTGGGTCAACATCTGGTTAAGACCAACTGTTGCCACAATCAAACCAAGATGCCTTTTGGCAGCTTTCACTTAACCCTCAGAAAACCCCAACAGAATCCAACGTGATCCGTCCTTCAAACAATCAGTTGTCCACGGGTAGAAAAATCGTCCCATTATCGCCATGTCAAAGCTCTGGATCACATTGTCCAATTGATACCGACTTGGTTTCCAAACCTGTGATCGCAGCAGCTGACGTCTGCCTCGTCCAACAACTGCTTGGAAATAATTGGATCAGCAACTTTCTACATGTGGGTCACAATTACATCGCTTGATTCGCTGATGGTGGTCAGGGTTGCTCAACTTCAAAATTGGTTCAAGGTCCCATATGATACTATTTTTTCACCGATAAATACAAACCCTGTTTCCATATAAGTTGGGAAATTGTGTTAGATGTAAATATAAACGGAATACAATGATATGTAAGTCATTTTCAACCCATATTGAGTTGAATATGTTACAGAGAAAACATATTTGATGTTCAAACTGATAAACATTTTATTCTTTGTGCAAATAATCATTAACTTTAGAATTTCATGGTTGCAACACGTGCCAAAGGTAGTTGGGAAAGGGCATGTTCACCACTGTGTTACATCACCTTTTCTTTTAACAACACTCAATAAACGTTTGGGAACTGAGGAAACTAATTGTTGAAGCTTTGATAGTGGAATTCTTTCCCATTCTTGTTTTATGTAGAGCTTCAGTCGTTCAACAGTCCGGGGTCTCCGCTGTCGTATTTTACGCTTCATAATGCACCACACATTTTCAATGGGAGACAGGTCTGGACTGCAGGCGGGCCAGGAAAGTACCCGCACTCTTTTTTTTACGAAGCCACATGTGCTGAATGTGGCTTGGCATTGTCTTGCTGAAATAAGCAGGGGCGTCCATGAAAAAGACGGTGCTTAGATGGCAGCATATGTTGTTCCAAAACCTGTATGTACCTTTCAGCATTAATGGTGCCTTCACAGATGTGTAAGTTACCCATGCCTTGGACACTAATGCCCCCCCATACCATCACAGATGCGGGCTTTTGAACTTTGCGTCGATGACAGTCTGGATGGTTCGCTTCCCCTTAGCCTGTATGTCGAATATTTCCAAAAACAATTTGAAACGTGGACTCGTCAGACCACAGAAAACTTTTCCACTTTGCATCAGTCCATCTTAGATGATCTCGGGCCCAGAGAAGCTGGCGGCGTTTCTGGATGTTGTCGATAAATGGCTTTCGCTTTGCATAGTTAAGCTTTAACTTGCACTTACAGATGTAGCGACCAACTGTATTTAGTGACAGTGGTTTTCTAAAGTGTTCCTGAGCCCATGTGGTGATATCCTTTATAGAGATTGATGTCGTTTTTGATACAGTGCCGTCTGAGGGATGGAAGGTCACGGTCATTCAATGTTGGTTTCCGGCCATGCCGCTTACGTGGAGTGATTTCTCCAGATTCTCTGAACCTTTTGATGATATTATGGAGCGTAGATGTTGAAATCCCTAAACTTCTTGCAATTGCACTTTGAGAAACGTTGTTCTTAAACTGTTTGACTATTTGCTCACGCAGTTGTGGACAAAGGGGTGTACCTCGCCCCATCCTTTCTTGTGAAAGACTGAGCATTTTTTGGGAAGCTGCTTTTATACCCAATCATGGCACCCACCTGTTCCCAATTCGCCTGCACACCTGTGGGATGTTCCAAATAAGTGTTTGATGAGCGTTCCTCAACTTTATCAGTATTTATTGCCACCTTTCCCAACTTATTTGTCACGTGTTGCTGGCATTAAATTATAAAGTTAATGATTATTTGCAAAAAAATAAATAAATGTTTATCAGTTTGAACATCAAATATGTTGTCTATGTAGCATATTCAACTGAATATGGGTTGAAAAGGATTTGCAAATCATTGTATTCTGTTTATATTTACATCGAACACAATTTCTCAACTCATATGGAAACAGGGTTTGTGTGAGCTTGGACAAGAGTTTATGCCCAAACGTTGCTGGAAAAAGCACAAAAACACTCTTCAGAGAGAGTGGAGCGCAAACATTAAACAGGTGGAAAAACATGTCCAAGACTAAGCCCTGTTGCATAAGGGTGCAAGCAAAGGTGTTTGAGCAGCACCCACATGCGAGATTCTTTTCAGGGACTTGGACTGCTTGGCACTTAAATGTGGGCCATTATTGTTATTCTACAGCGAAAAGTTGGAGCAAAGTGAGTAGCGAAACGGCCTCCATCATCTTGTCCGAGCACCTCCGCCTAACACCAGCGGACAACGTAATTGCTCTTTTGTGAGGGCACATGGCGGAGTGTTGCGTCGCATTAAAAGTAGAGGTGAAGCTGCACCAAAATAGAAGTACTTTAGCAAACTCGAGCACACGACGCCGCGCCAACATTGCAACACTGCTAACTTAAGCCAACGCCGCGATTCATCATTTAACGCTGACGTAAACGATAAATTATTTTTGTTTTGCTCAGTGACTGCGACTGGCTTTTATCGTGGCCAAATATGATGAAACAACATGATACAGTGTGAAGTAGGAGATACAAAAAATAAGTCCCAGGCCACCGTTTGACATGTTCATTTAAAAAAAAAAAAAAAGCTAGGGCTGGGCGATATATGGAAAATACTCGATATATCGCGGGTTTGTCTCTTGATATAGAAAATGACTATATCGTGACATTCGAGTATACCAGACCTAGGCAAATTAAGGCCCGGGGGCCACATGCGGCCCGTTGAGCTTTTTAATCTGGCCCGCCAGACATTCACAAATCATTTTTTTTAGATGTTTGAAGACCTACTGAAACCCACGACTATTGACCACGCAGTCTGATAGTTTATATATCAATGATGAAATATTATAGCAACACATGCCAATACGGCCCTTTTAGTTGACTAAATTGCAATTTTAAATTTCGCGCAGAAGTATCATGCTAAAACCTTGCGGTATGATGACGGGTGCGCGTGACATGACGCACTGTAAAGGACATTTTGTTCCAGCACCGTTCACAGCTATAAGTCGTCTGTTTTCATCGCATAATTCCACAGTATTCCGGACGTCTGTGTTGCTGAATCTTTTGCAATTTGTTCAATGAATAATGGAGACGTCAAAGAAGAAAGATGTAGGTGGGAAGTGGTGTATTGCGGCCGCCTTAAGCAACACAAACACAGCCGGTGTTTCATTGTTTACATTCCCGAAAGATGACGGTGAAGCTTTACTATGGAACAGAGCGGTCAGGCGAACACGGTTGGATTGGACCACACACACAAAGTACAGTGTATTATGCAGCGATCATTTCGAGAGATCGTGTTTCGAAGAAGGTCCCTTGCAAAGGGCAGAGATGGGCATCGCCACCACCCGACGACTGGTGCTGAAGAAAGGTGCGGGGCCGACCTTCAGGTTGTACAGGTACGACCATATAATCTCACTAAAACACTAGTAGTGAAGTGAATTGTGAAGTGAATTATATTTATATAGCGCTTTTCTCAAGTGACTCAAAGCGCTTTACATAGTGAAACCCAATATCTAAGTTACATTTAAACCAGTGTGGGTGGCACTGGGAGCAGGTAAGTAAAGTGTCTTGCCCAAAGACACAACGGCAGTAACTAGGATGGCACAAGCGGGAATCGAACCTGCAACCCTCAAGTTGCTGGCACGGCCACTCTACCGACCGAGCTATGCCGCCCCACAGTAGCACAATAAGCAAATAAGGGATTTTCCAGGATTATCCTAATAAATTTGTCTAATAACATCTGAATCGCTCCCAATGTATAGCCTTTTTTTATTTATTTCTAGTCCTTCACTCTCACTTTCCTCATCCACAAATCTTTCATCCTCACTCAACTTAATGGGGAAATCGTCGCTTTCTCGGTCCGAATCACTCTCGCAGCTGGTGGCCATGATTGTAAACAATGTTCAGATGTGAGGAGCTCCACAACCCGTGACGTCACGCGCACATCGTCTGCTACTTCCGGTACAGGCAAGGCTTTTTCATTAGCGACCAAAAGTTGCGAATTTTATCGTCGATGTTCTCTACTAAATCCTTTCAGCAAAAATATGGCAATATCGCGAAAAGATCAAGTATGAAACATAGAATGGACCTGCTATCCCCGTTTAAATAAGAACATCTCATTTCAGTAGGCCTTTAAGATGGAAAGTGTAGCTGCCATTATGATGTGCAGTCATGTTTTCTAATGAGTCTAATAAGTCTTGAACTATACAAAGTATTTCAATGGTTGGAATCTGCGCTTACGGATGATATACCAGTTACTATGGTCATTTAATTAGCTACTGTGGAGAAGCGGAGCCGGCAGTCCGACAGCTAGGCAGGACACGCCGTAGCCCAGCCCAAGATGGCGGCGAGGAGGCGTGGACGGCAGTCCGACAGCGAGGCAGGACACGTCGTAGCCCAGCCCAAGATGGCGGCGAGGAGGCGTGGACGGCAGTCCGACAGCGAAGCAGGACACGCCGTAGCCCAGCCCAAGATGGCGGCGAGGAGGCGTGGACAGCAGTCCGACAGCGAGGCAGGTCACGCTGGACCCTGACCCAAGATGGCGGCGAGGAGGCGTGGACGGCAAGCGAGCGAGGAGCGACGCCGCAATCAAAATCAGGTGCGTGGGTCACCTGGAGACAATTGAGTAATCCTCCCGCACTGTACAAGAGGGCGACAGCCGTGAATGTCGGGGAGAGAGGCGTAGAGACGAGAAGGAGCCAGAGGGAAGCTGACGCTGAAAGAGAGAAACTGAGAGCGCGAGAGAGGCGACAACGCCGAAGGAGAAAGGTAAGCGGAAGAGCGAGCGGCAGACAAAGCAGCTGAAAAGCAGTCGTTATTGTAAAATAAAGAAGTCTAAACGTGCCGCCGCTATGTCCTTCCTTGACGGTCCTTGGAACCCGCACGACGGCTTGAGAAGTCCGTCACGGTTACCATGGTAATCTAATTAGTTACTATGGTAATGTAAGTCCCAGCAGCTCAGATGAGGCACCAAGCAGTGTGGGTGGGGAGCGTTTCCACAGACACGGAAGGAGATTTTCACAACAAAGTTCTAAAGCTTAGTGATGTATCTGATATACCCGATTGTAGTTGGGTTTATTTTGTACCCTTGGCGTTCATATTTCATGGTTTGTTGCATTTTTGTTGCGTTTCACTTGATTGTAAAATGTGTCGATGGACAGGGGGTGTGACGTTCATGTTTGGTCAATATTCAGTGTTTTATCCTTTGTAGAAAAATGTAAAATTCCATTATGTTTTTTAAGGCGGTCCGTCACAACGTTTTTAGCATTCAATCAGACATTATTGTGAGGTTTTGTATTAGTGTTCGTAAGAATAGATGTACCGGCCCCCAGACACATTTTTTTCTCTAAATGTGGGCCCGAGTCAAAAATAATTGCCCAGGCCTGGATTATACGTTCTCACACAGTTGCTTTTACCTGCGGACATTCCCCTCTTTCTTGTCTCTCCTTCTCACAGAGATTTAAAACAAGCGAGCCTTCTTACATACGTCACGTGTGCAAAGTCACACGCTGCCGCGGAGCAGACAGGTAGCGACATGGTAACGGTAGCTGTGATGCTAATGGTGCGGTGCGAGTGGTAATACGAGAGAGAGAAGGTGCAAATCTGGTAAAAAATAAAGGAAGAATTAATTCCCAAGAAAAACAGCACGGGGTCCATCGTCTGGCGATGGTTTGGCTTCGAGTGGGAAAATATTGAACAATTATGCGGCAAAAGCGTTGCTACAAAAAGTAGCACCGCTAATATAGCGTTGTTTGAAAAGTCACCCGCTAGAGAATGAAGAGTGCTTACTCCGCATGTCAACATCTCCGTTCGGTGCCACACCTACAAAACGCCGTAGCAACTATTTCCAGATCAACACCATATCAAAAAATAGTCGACAACAGAAGGAGATAATTGTTCGCAGGAACCTACAACATAGCATTTTTTCCAACGCTCAAAAAAGGTTGAAAAACACTGCCAATCAAAGCCCACACTGACTCAAATGATCTATCTGCACCTTTATCCAGGTTTTCACCCCCCCCAAAAAAAAAAAAGTTTGTAAATGTGTTTAAAAATCCATGATAGCCTACAAGAAGAACATCCGAGTTAATGGTGCCCTAAGATTCCCGCACAGTACTACAACTTCATTTATTTTTTGGTTAGAGCAGGGGTCACCAACCTTTTTGAAACCAAGAGCTATTCTTGGGTACTGATTAATGCGAAGGGCTACCAGTTTGATACACACTTAAATAGATAGTATCTCTGTCCGTCATTCCGTCGTACATTTTTTTTCCTTTTACAGAAGGTTTTTTTGTAGTGAATAAATGACGAAAAAAACATAACACTTAATTGAACGGTTTAAAAGAGGAGAAAACACGGAAAAAATGAAATGTAAATTTTGAAACATAGTTTATCTTCAATTTTGACTCTTTAAAATTCAAAATTCTACCGAAAAAAAGAAGAGAAAAACTAGCTAATTCAAATCTTTTTGAAAAGATTAAAAAAATAATTTATGGAACATCGTTAGTAATTTTTCCTGATTAGAGAATTTTGATGACATGTTTTAAATAGGTTAAAATCCAATCTGCACTTTGTTAGAATATATAACAAATTGGACCAAGCTATATTTCTAACAAAGACAAATCATTATTTCTTCTAGATTTTCCAGAATTCTTTTTTTTTTAAAGAAATTCAAAAGACTTTGAAATAAGATTTAAATTTGATTCTAAGGATTTTCTAGATTTGCCATAATAATGTTTTTGAATTTTAATCATAAGTTTGAAGAAATATTTCACAAATATTCTTCGTCGAAAAAACAAAAGCTAAAATGAAGAATTTGATTAAAATGTATTCATTATTCCTTACAATAAAAAAAATAACTGTACGGCTTAATTTTTTTCTCTAAAATTGTCTTTCTGAAAATTATAAGAAGCAAAGTTAAAAAATTAATTATATTTCAAAAAGTGAAGACCAAGTCTTTAAAATATTTTTGGGGATTTTCAAATTCTATTTGAGTTTTGTCTCTCTTAGAATTAAAAATGCCGAGCAAAGCGAGACCAGCTTGCTAGTAAATAAATAACATTTTAAAAATAGAGGCAGCTCACTGGTAAGTGCTGCTATTTGAGCTATTTTTAGAATAGGCCGGTGGGCGACTCATCTGGTCCTTAAAGGCTACCTGGTGTCACCGCGTTGGTGACCCCTGGGTTGGAGATCGGTGGGTTGTGAGTTCAAACCAGTCATACCAAAGAATATAAAAATGGGAGCCATTACCTCCCTGCTTGGCACTCAGCATCAAGGGTTGGAATCTGGGGTTAAATCACCAAAAATGATTCCCGGGCGGGCCCACCACTGTTGCTCACTGCTCCCCTCACCTCCCAGGGGGTGAACAAGGGGATGGGTCAAATTCAGAGGACATATTTCACCACATCGAGTGTGTGCGAGACAATCATTGGTACTTTAACTTTATAAAATATGCTTGACGATAAGAGTAGTAATATTTTTGGAGGAAGTCAGTTCAAAAACTCTTAAAGGGAGACATTAGGAATGGAGTTGAGACGTGATAAAAGATGGACAATTCCATTTCTACAAGTGTAAGACTTACTTCTTTGACAGTGCTTCTGCGTCCAGCATCGTTCGCTGAAGTGCCCGTTGATGGTCGTGGTCTGGCAGGTGGTCTTCCCCACGGATGCCCCCGGGCACACGTCTCCGCACTCTCTTTCGTTCTTGTTGGCCACAATGTAGTTGTCCTCCACAGAGTCCAGGATCTTGGACCAATCCAGCGTGGACAAGTAGCAGAGGTCCCAGTTCTTCTCGATCCGCACGGCCCCCCGGGTGATGTTCATTAAGCTCTGGAGGCCGATCTCTCGCAGCTGCAGCATCTCGAACACCACCAGGGCGTAGTTGAAGAACAGGTTGTTGCCTCGGATGACCGTCAGGTTGGGGAAGAGGTCGCTGAGACTCTCCAGGCCGTACACTCGGAAGAGCAGCAGGTAGTCGGTCACCACGGTCAGCTTGGGGAAGGTGAGGCCTCGGAAGTCTTCGGGCTTGGTCCCAAACATGAGGAGGATCTTTAGGTGACCTTCGATCACCGTGCAGTTAGCCAGCGAGTTGAGGTTGGTCACATCGTTGCGGATGTCCTTGCTTGGGCAAACTGAATACAAAGACAGAAGACCAAGATTACTAGACATATAATAAGTAAGTAAGTACATTTTATTTATAATTTTCACAGATAAAATCACAAAGCACTGTATGTCAGAATAATTGTATCCAAATTATCACACAACTTTGTGTTGCCATGAGTTCCCGGCGAGAAGACAAAAGCTCTTTGATTCTACCAAGAAGAAAACTTGTGTTCTGTTTCTCTGACGTATTGTAATCCACAGAAAGATTGTGTCTTGACCCGTGAACTACAAAGCGGAGACAAAGCAGGACGTGCCCAAGTTCCAGGCACCTCTTCTTTGAACTGTTTTGTACGACCTCTTCTTTAAACTCTTTTACAACCTTTTCTTTGAACCAACCTTTTCTTTGAACTGTTTTGCAATCAAAGACGACGGCTGTTTACGACCCCCGTGTCTTTAGAAACATAGATAGATAGATAGATAGATAGATAGATAGATGGATAGATGGATAGATAGATAGATGGATGGATTAGATAGATTAGATTAGATTGGATTAGATAGTGCTTTATTTATTCCGTTAGGAGAGTTCCTTCAGGAAAATTACAATTTTCAGCACAATCCCATTCAAGATTAGACAAACATTACAGGGAGACAGAACAGGATTGCTGACGGGTCTGCCGCATTCCAGCGCCCCTTACAAAAATAAAGATGCGATACAGTTAAACAAGGGGGGGGGGGGGATAGAAGATTAAAACAAAATAAAATAAAAAATAAAAATAGATAGATAGATAAATAGATAGTACTTTATTGATTCCTTCAGGAGAGTTCCTTCAGGAAAATTAAAATTCCAGCAGCAGTGTACAGAGTTGAGATCAATTTAAATAAAAGTAAAAAGTAAATAATGGGGGTTTAAATGGAAACAAAATAGAGAAATATTACAATAAGAATAAACAATAAAAAGCAACAATGGGTATAAAAATATGACAGTAAAATAAGAATATAACAAGAGAAAGTAGGCAGTAGTGACCATGTTATGAAAACGTATTGCACTGTTATTGTTTTGCATCCCCTGTCATCCTAGTACCCCCCGCCCCCCTAGCCCCCAGAGAGGAGTTGTACAGTCTAATGGCGTGTGGGACAAATGAGTTTTTGAGTCTATTAGTCCTGCACTTGTGATGAAGCAGTCTAGAACTGAACAGGCTCCTCTGGCTACTGATAACACTATGCAGAGGGTGACTGGCATCATCCAGGATGCTCACTAGTTTTTCCACAGTCCTCTTCTCTGCCACCGTCACCAGTGAGTCCAGTTTCATTCCCATTGTAGAACCGGCCCGCCTGATCAGTTTCTCAAGTCTGGAGCTGTCCTTCCTAGATGTACTGCCCCCCCCAGCACACTACCATGTAGAACAGAACACTGGCAACCACAGACTGGTAGTACATCCACAGGAGTTTTTTGCAGATGTTGAAGGAGTGCAGTCTCCTGAGGAAGTACAGCCTGCTCTGTCCTTTCTTGTACTGGTGGTCCGTGTTAACAGTCCAGTCCAGCTTATTGTCCACCCAAACCCCGAGGTACTTGAATGAGTCCACGGTCTGTACCTCAACTCCCTTGATCACAATAGGTTGTGACCGTGGACTCGACAGCTGTTGCCAAGTAATCAGGGAACGTCCAAATAAAAGAGGAGGCGTACAATCTTTGGTCGGAGCGTAGTGAAACTGCACAAGGGTACAGATGTACGCGTTCTCCTCACTGAGCCAAATTTAATTCTGTCTCTGTTTGATTCCTTGCTTCTTGTCTCGTTTAATAGATGTCGTCAGTGTTTGAACCTGACACTGTACAAAACATAGGTGAAGTAAAACCTATCCATTTTCAACCGCTTATTCCCTTTGCGGTCGCGGGGGGCACTGGTGCCTATCTCAGCTACAATCGGACGGATGGCTGGGTACACCCTGGACAAGTCGCCACCTCATCCCAGGGCCAACACAGATAGACAGACAACATTCACACTCACATTCACACACTAGGGCCAATTTTTAGTGTTGCCAATCAACTTATCCCCAGGCATTCAATTTAAAACAACAAAGGCAACATCATTAAAAGGATACAAAGTGGATTAAAAACAATAGTTTAAAAGGTGCATTAACTGAAAGCTTTGCTAAAAAGAGAAGTTTTCAATTGTTTCTTTAAAGTTTCAACACAGTCAAGATCACGGAGGAATTGGTGCAAATTATTCCAGAGTCTGGGAGCTATAGCCTGGAATGCCAGGTCTTCACTGGTTTTAAAACAAGTTTTTAGAATCTTTAGAACAGTGTTTTTCAACCTTTTTTGAGACAAAGCACATTTTTTGTTTTGGAAAACTGCAAAGGCACACCCCAAGCAGATATTAAAAAACAAAACTCAGTTGACAGTAAAAAGTTGTTGGATATGACTTTAAAGCATAACCAAGGATGCATGACTATAGCTCTTGTCTCAAAGTAGGTGTACTGTCACCACCTGTCACATCACACCCTGACTTATTTGGACTTTTTTGCTGTTTTCCTGTGTG
Organism: Nerophis ophidion; assembly: GCF_033978795.1. Lineage (NCBI taxonomy): Eukaryota > Metazoa > Chordata > Actinopteri > Syngnathiformes > Syngnathidae > Nerophis > Nerophis ophidion. Next base: position 44,066,315 of record NC_084624.1, read on the forward strand.
TAGTGTTTTACTCCTTGTCTCGCGCTCCTATTTTGGTGGCTTTTTCTCTTTTTTGGTATATTCTTGTAGCAGTTTCATGTCTTCCTTTGAGCGATATTTCCCGCATCTACTCTGTTTTAGCAATAAAAAAATGTTTCAGTTGTTTTTATCCTTCTTTGTGCGACATTGTTGATTTTCATGTTTGGATAATGTTCTAAACTTTCAACATATTGTTTTAACTTTAAACATCAAACCATAAGCTTTGACTTTAAACCAATCCTTCGCTATGTGGTAGGTTCCTGCGGACGTTATCTCCTTCTATTTTTGACTATTTTTTTCATACAGTGTTGATGTGGAAATGTTTGCCTCTGCATTTTGATGGTGTGGCACAGAATGAAGATGTTGACATGCGGAGAAATCACTCTTCATTCTCTAGCAGGTGACTTTTCAAATGATGCTACATATTAGCAGTAATGCTACTTTTTGTAGCAACGCTTTTGCCCCACACTTGACAAATTAAAGTTGTCTATTTGACATATTCCCACTTGAAGCCAAACCACCACCAGATGATGGACCCCCTGCTGTTTTTCTTGGGAATTAATTATTTCTTCATTTGGTACCAGATTCGCACCTTCTTTCTCAAAAAACAAACGTGGTGTAAAAGAGCAAACAGGTGAAATATAACAATAAATCGTTGCAATGTTTAGTCTAATATTACAAAGCTGCCATGCAGGCTGTTTCTTTAAAAAATAATAATGAATCAAAATCAACATCATTAGGAATTATTGACATATTCAAGGCTCTAACTATGTCCCATTAAATATTCCACTTTGAGATATTCTTTGGGGAAAATGTTGCATATTTTGTTTAAAGGGCCTAAAACGAATAAACAAAAAAATGTAAAACAATCAAACCTATAATTTAAAGGATGGATCTGAAGCTGATCTTGAGGTTATTATGCAAAAAGTAAACAATAAAAATATAATTCATTTTTTAACACTTTAATGAGTGGAACCCTTTTGGATCCCCAATAATTTTAGTGCGATTTTTTTTTTGTATGTGTCATTACTCAAAAAATTTCAATGTTGTTATGAGTTATTGACCTTTTTAAGGCTCCAATTATTTTACTATATCAAACATTCCACTTTAAAATTTAATTGGGGGGAAAATATTGCACATTAGGTTATTTTTTCCATAAAAAACCTGGGTTCTTCTTTGACAAAAAGGGTATCACCTTAAATGTTTTTTTGACAGTAATGTTGATCGAGAGATTTAAACTTTGAATAATAATATAAATAATGATAGTTTTTTTGTTTTTGTTTTTTTTGACCAAAACCCTTTGGATTTACCGTGATCAAGCCTGAGTGGAGACCTAAATGTAGACTTTTTTTATACATTCATTGTATTGGTTTTTAAATTAAAAAAAATATCAAAATGGCCCCCGCTTGCTTTGATTTTTCCGTGTGTGGCTCTCAGTGGAAAAAGTTTAGCTCGGTTGGTAGAGTGGCCGTGCCAGCAACTTGAGGGTTGCAGGTTCGATTCCCGCTTCCGCCATCCTAGTCACTGCTGTTATGTCCTTGGGCAAGACACTGGTTTGAATGTAACTTAGATATTGGGTTTCACTATGTAAAGCGCTTTGAGTCACTAGAGAAAAAGCGCTATATAAAAAGAATTCACTTCACTTCACTTCACCCCTGCTGTACATGATGGTGTAAAAAATATATTTTGATGATTAAAAGCGTACTTGGCGTAAAAAAACGGAAATGCTGATTATCGGTCCTGCTAGACACCGACCTCTATTTAATAAGTGAAGTGAATTATATTTATATAGCGCTTTTTCTCTAGTGACTCAAAGCACTTTACATAGTGAAACCCAATATCTAAGTTACATTCAAACCAGTGTCTAATAATACAACTTTAACATTTGACAACCAAATAATAAAACAAGGTGACTCTGTAAAAAATCTGGGTATTATCTTCGACCCAACTCTCTCCTTTGAGTCACACATTAAAAGCGTTACTAAAACGGCCTTCTTTCATCTCCGTAATATCGCTAAAATTCGCTCCATTTTGTCCACTAAAGACGCCGAGATCATTATTCATGCGTTTGTTACGTCTCGTCTCGATTACTGTAACGTATTATTTTGGGGTCTCCCCATGTCTAGCATTAAAAGATTACAGTTGGTACAAAATGCGGCTGCTAGACTTTTGACAAGAACAAGAAAGTTTGATCATATTACGTCTGTACTGGCTCACCTGCACTGGCTTCCTGTGCACTTAAGATGTGACTTTAAGGTTTTACTACTTACGTATAAAATACTACACGGTCTAGCTCCATCCTATCTTTCCGATTGTATTGTACCATATGTCCCGGCAAGAAATCTGCGTTCAAAAGACTCCGGCTTATTAGTGATTCCTAGAGCCCAAAAAAAGTCTGCGGGCTATAGAGCGTTTTCCGTTCGGGCTCCAGTACTCTGGAATGCCCTCCCGGTAACAGTTCGAGATGCTACCTCAGTAGAAGCATTTAAGTCTCCCCTTAAAACTCATCTGTATACTCTAGCCTTTAAATAGACCTCCTTTTTAGACCAGTTGATCTGCCGCTTCTTTTCTTTCTCCTATGTCCCCCCCTCCCTTGTGGAGGGGGTCCGGTCCGATGACCATGGATGAAGTACTGGCTGTCCAGAGTCGAGACCCAGGATGGACCGCTCGTCGGGACCCAGGATGGACCGCTCGCCTGTATCGGTTGGGGACATCTCTACGCTGCTGATCCGCCTCCGCTTGAGATGGTTTCCTGTGGACGGGACTCTCGCTGCTGTCTTGGATCCGCTTGAACTGAACTCTCGCGGCTGTGTTGGAGCCACTATGGATTGAACTTTCACAGTATCATGTTAGACCCGCTCGACATCCATTGCTTTCGGTCCCCTACAGGGGGGGGGGGGGTTGCCCACATCTGAGGTCCTCTCCAAGGTTTCTCATAGTCAGCATTGTCACTGGCGTCCCACTGGATGTGAATTCTCCCTGCCCACTGGGTGTGAGTTTTCCTTGCCCTTTTGTCGTAATGATTTGTGCAGTCCTTTGAGACATTTGTGATTTGGGGCTATATAAATAAACATTGATTGATTGATTGATTGACCTATGGACGCTATGGTATGAGCTCAGGCATTAATGTTACATTTCTTTAGCGTCTGTGTGGATTACATGGATTGAAAGGGACTGATGCCTTGGGTAAGACGTCTGGCCTGTGGCGAAGAAAAAGTCAGACATTGTCACAGAGCGGGGTAAAATAATAGATCTCTTGGTAATTAGAGGAGATATTTCACAGCAAAATATGTGTCCATTTCTCTGGCAGTGATGAAGAGCAGACAATCTTTGTTGACATGTTGTTTAGCAACCACATTGCTGGCCCTAAGGCTCTGTCTGATGTGGAGCGCTGCCACCGCCGAGCATAGCTGCACTCGTCCTCGGTTTTGGCCCCGAGATGATTTGTGGAGTTACCTCTGTGACTTCAGACTGTTCGACGCATTAGCTCCCGCGCTGCCAATACTTAACCGCACGGAACCTGTCGGTGACGTTTGGAGCGGGGAACCTTATGTTGCACGGTGGTGTTTATGATGATGCTACCGTGCAGACATGCCACATAATGTATTTGGTGACACCAAGGTTTTTATAAGTTACCGCCAACGTTTTTATAAGTTACCGCCAACGTTTTAATAGCTACGGCAGTAGCATATAGCATATAGCAGTTAGCATTCCATGACCCACAATGCACTTCTGCCATGACCCTCCCCCGCCGAATTCTTATTGGTTGATGTGTGTGTGACGATTGCTGACATTTTCTTGGTCTCTTCCGCGAATGAGATAAATAATATTTGATATTTTACGGTAATGTGTTAATAATTTCACACATAAGTCGCTCCTGAGTTTATGTCGCGCCCAAACTATGAAAAAAAACTGCGATTTATAGTCCGAAAAATACGGTACTTGTTTTAAGGGTTTTGGTCCAAAATTATTTCAGTTCGACATTACAGCTTGTTGCTGCCCTAATAGAAAACGCTCTATAGCCCGCAGACTTTGTTTGGGCTCTGGGAATCACTAATAAGCCGGAGTTCTTTGAAGGCGGATTGAATGCCCTGAGATGACAAGGAGAACCCATCCATTATTTGTTAAATCAAAACTTATGAAATTTCAAGATATTGTTTATTATAAAATAACACAGATAATGTTCAAAGCAAAAATAAATACTCTTCCAGAAGGAATTCAAAAATACTTCTCTCTACAGACCAGCAAATACAATCTAAGAGATGAATCTAAGTTTATTTTACCAAAAGCAAGATTAGTTGTTAAACGTAGATGTTTATCTGTTCTCGGTGTTAATTTGTGGAATTCTGTTGGTAAAGAAATAAAAATGAGTGACTCAGTATTTAATTTCAAAAAGAACATGTGACAATGTATTTTAAAAAGTTATGTGAACTAGAAATTTATGTTTGTTTGGTTAAATGTTGTATTTAGAAGGTATGTATGTTTATCTATTTACAGAAAAGTGTATGTGTGTAGGTACATATTTTTGTATTATTTGTTGGGGGGCAGCCTGAATGTGGATGCTGAATGACTATATTTCTTTTTGTGTTGCAGAATTATTAGAAAAGGTAACTTAATTGAATGTAAAAAATTTATGTTGGGCATATAAGCTTTTTTGCTTCTGCCTGTTTCAGTCATGTTATTCATTTTTGAATCGTGATCTATGTTTGAATATGTTTTTGTTAGACTGAAAATAAACTGAAACTGAAACTGAAACCTTCAGAGACAACATTACACTCGCTTTTTAACATTAAATCCATGTATCCAAAATGGATACATGGATGATACAGCAGAGGATTGGGAGAATGTCATGTGGTCAGATGAAACCAAAATATAACTTTTTGGTATAAACTCAACTCGTTGTGTTTGGAGGAAGAAGAATACTGAGTTGCATCCCAAGAACACCACACCTACTATGAAGCATGGGGGTGGAAACATCATGCTTTGGGGCTGTTTTTCTGCTAAGGGGACAGGACGATTGATCCGTGTTAAGGAAAGAATGAATGAGGCCATGTATCGTGAGATTTTGAGCCAAAACCTCCTTTCATCAGTGAGAGCTTTGAATGGTTGACCAAATACTTATTTTCCACCATAATTTACAAATAAATTCTTTAAAATTCCTACAATGTGAATTCCTGGATTTTTTTCTCACATTCTGTCTCTCACAGTTGAAGTGTACCTATGATGAAAATTACAGACCTCTGTCATCATTTTAAGTGGGAGAACTTGCACAATCGCTGGCTGACTAAATACTTTTTTGCCCCACTGTATGTGTGTATGTATATATATATATATATATATATATATATATATATATATATATATATATATATATACTCCTCTCTGAGCTGCTACCTTACCGTGGTAGAGGAGTTTGCGTGTCCCAATGATCCTAGGAGCTATGTTGTCTGGGGGTTTTCATGCCCCCTGGTAGGGTCTCCCAAGACAAACAGGTCCTAGGTGAGTGATCAGACAAAGAGCAGCTCAAAGACTTCTATGGAATTACAACGAAATGAACCCAGATTTCCCTCGCCCGGACGTGGGTCACCGGGGCCCCGCTCTGGAGCCAGGCCCGGAGTTGGGGCACGATGGCGAGCGCCTGGTGGCCGGGCCTGTTCCCATGGGGCCCGGCCGGGCACAGCCCGAAGAGGCAACGTGGGTCATCCCTCCAATGGGCTCACCACTCATAGGAGGGGCCATAGAGGTCGGGTGCATTGTGAGCTGGGCGGCAGCCGAAGGCAGGGCACTTGGCGGTCCGATCCTCGGCTACAGAAGCTAGCTCTTGGGACGTAGAACGTCACCTCACTTGGGGGGAAGGAGCCTGAGCTAGTGCGCGAGGTAGAGAAGTTCCGGCTGGATATAGTCGGACTCGCCTCGACGCACAGCAAGGGCTCTGGAACCAGTTCTCTCGAGAGGGACTGGACCCTCTTCCACTCTGGCGTTGCCGGCAGTGAGAGGCGACGGGCTGGGGTGGCAATTCTGGTTTCCCCCCGACTCAAAGCCTGTACGTTTGAGTTCAACCCAGTGGACGAGAGGGTAGCTTCCCTTCGCCTTCGGGTGGGGGGACGGGTCCTGACTGTTGTTTGTGCTTACGCACCAAACAGCAGTTCAGAATACCCACCCTTTTTGGGTACACTCGAGGGAGTACTGGAAAGTGCTCCCCCGGGTGATTCCCTTGTCCTACTGGGAGACTTCAACGCTCATGTTGGCAACGACAGTGAAACCTGGAGAGGCGTGATTGGGAAGAATGGTCGCCCGGATCTAAACCCGAGTGGTGTTTTGTTATTGGACTTTTGTGCTCGTCACAGTTTGTCGATAACAAACACCATGTTCAAATATAAGGGTGTCCATATGTGCACTTGGCACCAGGACACCCTAGGCCGCAGTTCCATGATCGACTTTGTAGTTGTGTCATCGGATTTGCGGCCTTATGTTTTGGACACTCGGGTGAAGAGAGGGGCGGAGCTTTCTACCGATCACCACCTGGTGGTGAGTTGGCTGCGATGGTGGGGGAGGATGCCGGACAGACCTGGCAGGCCCAAGCGCATTGTGAGGGTCTGCTGGGAACGTCTGGCAGAGTCTCCTGTCAGAGAGAGTTTCAATTCACACCTCCGGGAGAACTTTGAACATGTCACGAGGGAGGTGCGGGACATTGAGTCCGAGTGGACCATGTTCCGAACCTCTATTGTCGAGGCGGCTGATTGGAGCTGTGGCCGCAAGGTTGTTGGTGCCTGTCGGGGCGGTAATCCCAGAACCCGTTGGTGGACACCAGCAGTGAGGGATGCCGTCAAGCTGAAGAAGGAGTCCTATAGGGTTCTTTTGGCTCATAGGACTCCGGAGGCAGTGGACGGGTACCGACGGGCCAAGCGGTGTGCAGCTTTAGCGGTCGCGGAGGCAAAAACTCGGACATGGGAAGAGTTCGGGGAAGCCATGGAAAACGACTTCCGGACGGCTTCGAAGCGATTCTGGACCACCATACGGCGCCTCAGGAAGGGGAAGCAGTGCACTATCAACACCGTGTATGGTGCGGATGGTGTTCTGCTGACTTCGACTGCGGATGTTGTGGATCGGTGGAGGGAATACTTCGAAGACCTCCTCAATCCCACCAACACGTCATTCTTTGAGGAAGCGGTGCCTGGGGAATCTGTAGTGGACTCTCCTATTTCTGGGGCTGAGGTCGCTGAGGTAGTTAAAAAGCTCCTCGGCGGCAAGGCCCCGGGGGTGGATGAGATCCGCCCGGAGTTCCTTAAGGCTCTGGATGCTGTGGGTCTGTCTTGGTTGACAAGACTCTGCAGCATCGCGTGGACATCGGGGGCGGTACCTCTGGATTGGCAGACCGGGGTGGTGGTCCCTCTCTTTAAGAAGGGGGACCGGAGGGTGTGTTCCAACTATGGTGGGATCACACTCCTCAGCCTTCCCGGTAAGGTTTATTCAGGTGTACTGGAGAGGAGGCTTCGCCGGATAGTCGAACCTCGGATTCAGGAGGAACAGTGTGGTTTTCGTCCTGGTCGTGGAACTGTGGACCAGCTCTATACTCTCGGCAGGGTTCTTGAGGGTGCATGGGAGTTTGCCCAACCAGTCTACATGTGCTTTGTGGACTTGGAGAAGGCATTCGACCGTGTCCCTCGGGAAGTCCTGTGGGGAGTGCTCAGAGAGTATGGGGTATCGGAATGTCTTATTGTGGCAGTCCGCTCCCTGTATGATCAGTGTCAGAGCTTGGTCCGCATTGCCGGCAGTAAGTCGGACACGTTTCCAGTGAAGGTTGGACTCCGCCAAGGCTGTCCTTTGTCACCGATTCTGTTCATAACTTTTATGGACAGAATTTCTAGGCGCAGTCAAGGCGTTGAGGGGTTCCGGTTTGGTGGCCACGGGATTAGGTCTCTGCTTTTTGCAGATGCTGTAGTCCTGATGGCTTCATCTGGCCGGGATCTTCAGCTCTCACTGGATCGGTTCGCAGCCGAGTGTGAAGCGACCGGAATGAGAATCAGCACCTCCAAGTCCGAGTCCATGGTTCTCGCCCGGAAAAGGGTGGAGTGCCATCTCCGGGTTGGGGAGGAGACCCTGCCCCAAGTGGAGGAGTTCAAGTACCTGGGAGTCTTGTTCACGAGTGGGGGAAGAGTGGATCGTGAGATCGACAGGCGGATCGGTGCGGCGTCTTCAGTAATGCGGACGTTGTATCGATCCGTTGTGGTGAAGAAGGAGCTGAGCCGGAAGGCAAAGCTCTCAATTTACCGGTCAATCTACGTTCCCATCCTCACCTATGGTCATGAGCTTTGGGTCATGACCGAAAGGATAAGATCACGGGTACAAGCGGCCGAAATGAGTTTCCTCCGCCGGGTGGCGGGGCTCTCCCTTAGAGATAGGGTGAGAAGCTCTGCCATCCGGGAGGAGCTCAACGTAAAGCCGCTGCTCCTCCACATCGAGAGGAGCCAGATGAGGTGGTTCGGCCATCTGGTCAGGATGCCACCCGAACGCCTCCCTAGGGATGTGTTTAGGGCACGTCCAGCTGGTAGGAGGCCACGGGGAAGACCCAGGACACGTTGGAAAGACTATGTCTCCCGGCTGGCCTGGGAACGCCTCGGGATCCCCCGGGAAGAGCTAGACGAAGTGGCTGGAGATAGGGAAGTCTGGGCTTCCCTGCTTAGGCTGCTGCCCCCGCGACCCGACCTCGGATAAGCGGAAGATGATGGATGGATGGATGGATATATATATATATACATACACACATACATACATACATACAATACTATTCTATTACACGGCATGTGTGCCTGTGCGTGTGTGTGTGTGTGTGTGTGTGTGTGTGTGTGTGTGTGTGTGTGTGTGTGTGTGTGTGTGTGTGCGTGTGTGTGTGTGTGTGTTTGTGTGTGTACGTTTGTTTACGTACGTCTGTGTTTTGCCAGATTGACCAGCCGGGCGTAGTACATTTACTCTCAGTGGGCGATTGGCCAATCCTTGTTTTGTTGCTTGCATAAGCAATTTATCAGAAGATTGATTTTATCAGCTGCAAGTCTTCCACGTTGGCCCCCTTTTAACACCTACATTAATGGTGTGTCTGATATGTTAGCCTACATGTAATACAGATATCCTCAAAGTTTTATAACTAGTTGCACTGCAAAAAGTCAGTGTTCAAAAACAAGGAAAAAAAATACAAAAGTTGCGGGCATTTTACTTTAACCAAGCAAAATTATCTGCCAATAGAACAAGAAAATTTGGCTTGTCAAAATTTTCCAAAACAAGTCAAATTAGCTAACCTCAATGAACCCCAAAAATACCTTAAAATAAGTATATTCTCACTAATAACAAGTGCACTTTTCTTGATAGAAAAAACTAATATGAGACCTTTTTTGTCAATATGTTGAAAAATATTCTTTAATGCCATTATCTTGACATAATGATATGCGTTCGGCATTACATTTCTTGCATTTTCCCATCGATAACATGATATCATCGCGCTCCAGGTACTCCGGCTTCCTCCCACTTCCAAAGACATGCACCTGGGGATAGGTTGATTGGCAACACTAAATTGGCCCTAGTGTGTGAATGTGAGTGTGAATGTTGTCTGTCTATCTGTGTTGGCCCTGTGATGAGGTGGCGACTTGTCCAGTGTGTACCCCGCCTTCCGCCCGATTGTAGCTAAGATAGGCGCCAGCGCCCCCCGCGACCCCAAAAGGGAATAAGCGGTAGAAAATAGATGGATGGATGGAAGTGCGTGCTCTTTCAGTAAATTAGTGCGCAAGGAATATACAAACACACACACATATATATATATATATATATACATATACACACACACATACATACATATATATATATGTATATATACATACCTACATACACACAAACATGTATATATACACACACATATGTATATACATACACACACACACACACATACATATATACACACACATACATATATATACACACACACACACATATACACATATATATATATAAAAATATATATACACACACACACACCTACATACACACACATACATATATATACACACATATATATGTATATATGCACACATATATATATGTGTATGTATATATACATATATACACACATATATATGTGTATGTATATATACATATATAAACATATATATGTGTGTATATATACATATATACACATATATATGTATATATACATATATAAACATATATATGTGTGTATATATACATATATACACATATATATGTATATATACATATATACACACACATATATGTATATACATACACACACATACATATATATATATATATATACACATATATATGTATATATACACACATATATATATGTGTATGTATATATACATATATACACACATATATATGTGTATGTATGTATACATATATAAACATATATATGTATGTATATATACATATATACACATATATATGTATATATACATATATACACACACACATATACATATATATATATATATATATACATATATATACTGTATATATCTGAATGTGCAGGAACAATTTCCATTCAAAATTGTTTGAAATGTCACATTTTAAGTCTTCAAAAATAAACTGTCATTTTACTGTACTGTGCCAACTGTACTACTATATGAGTACCTATTTTCTATTGTTTCATTGAAAATAAAACAGCAAAGTCCGTTTGGCTGTCATCTGTTTTCATTACGAGACACAATTGTGTCAAAGTCATGATTTTGTTATTTCATGCTTGAAATAAGAAATTCTGACTTTGAAAAAGTAGTTTTATACTTGTGAGTGTTGATGACACAGCTTTGCAACAGTTGATATTCTAGTTTCAAGCATGTTTTACTCAATATAGGTCATCACATCTCAGCAACAAGCTGTAATATCTTGCTGACATCATTTAGGACCAAAACACTTAAAACAAGTAAAACACTCGAACATAAAATCTGCTTATAATAAATAATAAATGGGTTGTACTTGTATAGCGCGTTTCTACCTTCAAGGTACTCAAAGCGCTTTGACACTACTTCCACATTTACCCATTCACACACACTGATGGAGGGAGCTGCCATGCAAATGACATGGAAGACCACTTTAAATGATTTGGCAGACCACATTAAACACTACATTGGAGGACGTAGCGGGCCACACACACAAAATAAAAAAAACACTGAATGACGCGACGGGGCCACTTTAAATTATGTGGCAGACCACATTAATTATTAGTGAGGAGAATTATTTTATCAGACAGAAAATAACCAAATATCACCCTTATTTGAGATATTTCATCTTACTTAGATTTTATTTTTTGCAGTGTGACGTATGACGTGACAGTATGTGACGTATGTAAGAAGGTGCGCTTGCTGTCTGTGAGAAGGAGACACAAGAAGGAGTGAGAAGAGCCTGTAGTGCAGGGGTGTCCAAAGTGCGGCCCGGGGCCATTTGCGACCCGCGGGTAATTTTTTTTAACGGCCCTAAGCACATTCTAAAAATACAATTAAAAAAATAAAAAACAGAAAAAGTGGTATAAAAGAGTAAACAAGTGAAATGTGGCAAGAAAATGTTGCAATGTTTACTCTAATAAAACACAGCTGCCATGCAGGCTGTTAATTTCTTTTAAAAAATCATAATTCAGCAAAATCAATGTCAAATTAAATATTCCACTTTGAGATATTTTTGGGGGAAAATGTTGCATATTTTGTGTTTGCCATATAAAAAACAAAGTTGTTGTTTTTTTTAAAGAAGGGCCTAATAAGAACAAACAAAAAACATAAACAACAATAAAAGTTATAATTGACAGATGAATCTGAAGTTGATCTCAAGACGATTGTGTTTAAAGTAAACAGTCAAAAAAAAAAAAAAAAGTTTATTTTTAATGAGTAGGACCCTTTTGGATCCGCAATAACTTTAGTGCAATTTTTTTTGTGTCATTGCGAAAAAAAATAAAATAATGAAATCAATGTTATGTGTTGACATTTTTAAGGCTCCAATTATTCTATAATCTCAAATATTCCTCTTTAAAATTCTATTGGGGGAAACTATTGCATATTCTGTGTTTTTTTTCCATAACAAAACAGTGTTTTCTTTGACAAAAAGGGCATACAACTTAAATCTTTCAAAACGTTATATTGATAGATAGACCTAATGTTGATCTAAAGCAGGGGTCACCAACCTTTTTGAAACCAAGAGCTACTTCTTGGGTACTGATTAATGCCAAGGGCTACCAGTTTGATACACACTTATAATAAATTGCCAGAAATAGCCAATTTGCTCAATTTAAATTTAATGAATATATGTATGTATATATATATATATGAAATAATTGGTATTTCTGTCTGTCATTCCATCGTACTTTTTTTTTTCCTTTTACGGAAGGTTTTTTGTAGAGAATAAATGATGAAAAAACACTTAACTGAACGGTTTAAAAGAGGAGAAAACAGGAACAAAATGAAAATTTAATTTTGAAACATAGTTTATCTTCAATTTCGACTCTTTAAAATTCAAAATTCAACCGAAAAAAAGAAGAGGAAAAACTAGCTAATTCGAATCTTTTTGAAAAAAATTTTAAAATAACTTATGGAACATCATTACTAATTTTTCCTGATTAAGATTAATTTTAGAATTTTGATGACATGTTTTAAATAGGTTAAAATCCAATCTGCACTTTCTTAGAATATATAACAAATTGGACCAAGATATATTTCTAACAACGACAAATCATTATTTCTTCTAGATTTTCAAGAACAAATTTTTTTTAAAGAAATTCAAAAGACATTGAAAAAAGATTTAAATTGGATTCTAAAGATTTTCTAGAATATTTTTTTTATTTTAATCATAATAAGTTGGAAGAAATATATTAAAAATATTCTTTGTCGAAAAAAAAGAAGCTAAAATGAAGAATTCAATTCAAATATATTTATTATTCTTTACAATAACAAAATTTACTTGAACATTGATTTAAATTGTCAGGAAAGAAGAGGAAGGAATTTAAAAGGTAAAAAGGTATATGTGTTTAAAAATCCTAAAATCATTTTTAAGGTTGTATTTTTCTCTAAAATTGTCTTTCTTAAAGTTATAAGAAGCAAAGTAAAGAAATAAATAAATCTATTTAAACAAATTCTATTTCAGTTTTATATCTCTTAGAATTAAATGGCCTTGCGATGAGGTGGCGACTTGTCCAGGGTGTACCCCGCCTTCCGCCCAGATGTAGCTGAGATAGGCACCAACGACCCCAAAGGGAATAAGCGGTAGAAAAAGGATGGATGGATGGATGGAGAAATAAAAATGTCGAACAAAGCGAGACCAGCTTGCTAGTAAATAAATAACATTTAAAAAATAGAGGCAGCTCACTGTTAAGTCCTGCTATTTGAGCTATTTTTAGAACAGACCAGCGGGCGACTCATCTGGTCCTGACGGGCTACCTGGTGCCCGCGGGTACCACGTTGGGGACCCCTCATCTAGAGATTTAAACCTTGGATAACAATAATACAAAATAATGACACATTTTAAATATTTTTTTGACACAAAATCCTTGGGGTCCCTGGGATCAAGCCTGAGTGGAGGTGTAAATGTATATTTTTACACATATATTGTATTGGTTTTTAAAATAAAAAACATCAAAATGGCCCCCGCTTGCTTTGATTTTTCAGTGTGCGGCCCTCGGTGGAAAAAGTTTGGACACCCCTGCTGTAGTTTAATGCCCGCAGCTAAAAGCAACTGCGTGAGAACGTATACTCTAATACTTCATGAGAGCCATATAATATTTTTTTAGCACTAAATACAACAACATTTGTGCTTTTAAATGTAAAACCAATATTAGGGTATAACACGTCTGTTATTCATTTTAATAAGATTTTTATTCTGAAGCTAACTAATAATGAATAAAATTCTTCTTACCATTCTTGAGTCTTTGAATAGGTGCGGTAAAAAACGGATGGATGGGTGAAAATGCATAAGAATTTTTTTATATTTTGAACGTTATTTTTCACACTGATTACCAGTGGAATTATTCATTAAAGGGGAACATTATCACCAGACCTATGTAAGCGTCAATATATACCTTGATGGTGCAGGAAAAAGACCATATATTTTTTTAACCGATTTCCGAATTCTAAATGGGTGAATTTTGGCGAATTAAACGCCTTTCTGTTTATCGCGCTGGAGGCGATGACGTCAGAATGTGACGTCACCGAGGTAACACACCCGCCATTTTCATTTTCAATACATTACAAGCTCTGTTATTTTCCGTTTTTTGGACTATTTTTTGGAACCTTGGAGACATCATGCCTCGACGGTGTGTTGTCGGAGGGTGTAACAACACTAACAGGGAGGGATTCAAGTTGCACCACCGGCCCGAAGATGCCAAAGTGTCTGCCGCCAGACCCCCTTTGAATGTGCCAGAGTGTCTCCACATTTGACCGGCGATGCTAAGACAGACATGGCACAGAGATGTATGGATAACCTGCAGATGCATTTGTAAAGATAGTCAACGAAATCACAAAGGTGAGTTTTGTTGATGTTGACTGCCAGCTAATCGATGCTAACATGCTATTTACCGGCGGTGCTAAAGCAGACATGGCACAGAGATGTATGGATAACCTGTAGATGCATTTGCAACTATATTACATTTCCTTCCACCCACATTTAATGCGAAAAAAACACTTACCAATCGACGGATTTAAGTTGCTCCAGTGTCAAAAGATGCGAAAGTCCTGATCGTTAGGTCCGCACATTTTACCGGCGATGCTAACGCAGCTATTCGGCCATGCTATGGCTATGAATAGCGTCAACAGCTATTCGCTCAATAGCTTCAGTTTCTTCTTCAATACTTTCGTACTCCAACCATCTGTTTCAATTAGGGCTGGGCAACGATTACAAATTTTAATCGAAGTTAATCGCACTATTTCTCTGATTAATCACGATTAACTGCATTGTATACGCAAAGCCCGATAATGAATTCAAAAGTAGTGTGTAGTGCACCTTTATTGGAATATTCTCCCAAATGAACAAAAGCTCCAAAACATTTGTTGTGCAAACACAATTTAAATTAGTACTTGTTAAACAGCATATTGTATGAAAATCAACTCAAAAAATGTAAATACAAACATTTAAGCTTATTACTACCACTGCCAAGGTATTTAAGTTATCCTGTTTGTTATGGAAAATAAATATAATCTACATACAAATCTCTGAGCCACAATCATAACATCTGAACAGGCAATTTCTGAGGTAACAGCAGAAACATTTTTTTTTATCAGGGATCTTATGTTTAAAAAACCTATATTATAGGTAGTGGGCTGTTTTAGGGAATTTTTGATCAAATTATCCGTAGTAGCAATATTAATAATGTTGTGTTTATTCTGCGTAGTGCACTTAAAATAATTATGACCATATCTAGGAATTGATATGATGGGAATTTTCCGATTGTTTGCTTGGTGCTTTGATAAACTGAACGCATATACATGGTACTATATTGTGATGTTATGAGCCAGGGAATAAAAGAACTACCCTACCCAGCATGCAACAGGAGTGACGAGCATGCGCGGTAGCCCGGTATAGGTTGTGTCGCCATGACGGCATCTTGTATGTTGTGATATGCACGCTCTGAAAGCAAACATTAAGAACTCAGCCAACACTCCTGGTCTGCATTATTCATAAATAGACAGACAACACATATACTCCGCTGCTTCACAAGCCGCTGGATGTAGCCGGCAAAGTATTCCCATGCTAGCTAGCCGGTCTAGCAAGCACGCCTCATTCAGTCCAAAACGGCCCGATCTATCCACATTCAGAATTGTCTGGCGGTCGTAAGTGATCCCGGAGAGACCACGCTGTAAGCCAGCCAGGAAATTTGCAGAATTGTCCGGTATTTTTGCCAAATGTTCCATCTTTACCAAGATCCCCTCGACGCCGGGCGATGCCATCTTGTTAAGAAAAGGCGTTAACAAAATAAAAGCATGTAAACAACATACGCAAATGTGCGATAAAATAATTGTTGGCGTTAATAGATTGATGAGTTAACTCATAATTAACGCACTAATTTGCCCACCCCTAGTTTCAATACATGCATAATCTGTTGAATCGCTTAAATCGCTGAAATCCGAGTTTGAATCCGAGCTAATGTCACTATATCTTGCTGTGGTATTCGCCATTGTTTGTTTACATTGGCAGCACTGTATGACGTCACGGGGAAATGGATAGTGGTTTCGAAGATAGCAAAAATAAAGCACTTTAAAGTTTTATTTGGGGATATTCCGAGACCGGTAAAATTTTGAAAAAAACTTCAAAAAATACAACAAGCCACTGGGAACTGATTTTTACTGTTTTTAACCCTTTTGAAATTATGATAATGTTCCCCTTTAATTATTGTGTTAAGCAATGCCAGCTGAGATTAATCTGAGAGCCGAATGCAGTAATCAAAAGAGCCACATCTGGCTCCAGAACCTTAGGTTCCCCACCCCTGCTCTAAAATGACCACATAATCATTTTCTATATCGCACAGAGACAAACCCGCGATATATCGAGTATATCGACATATCGCCCAGCCCTAAAGAGACTAAACTAGTTTGTTATTATAATGGCATGTGTTGCTGCTCAAGCCACAAACCAGCAATGCAATGTCAACAAGTCAACCTCCAAATGGAAAGTTTCCGTTCACACGGACTGCAACAAGTCTGGCCAAACTGCAGTCACCAAAACCTTCTACCATCAGAGACCTGCTTTCTCAAACAAGCCGAAGGAGGGAAACGTACAGGAGGAGGGGACGGCGGTTACAAAGCTGCGAAAAAGACAAAAGACGAGCGAGCGATGCACTGAGTGACCTTATGGAGAAGGCGAGTCATCGCAGGGCGACGAGTGCAAGCTCCTATCGGTGTTCACTTTCAGCCAGGATAGTATTTTTAGCGGCACATGATTCCCAATGGAGAATCTAATACACACTGATAGTGTAGTGAAGCTGACTGGAAACAAGAACATGGCAGTCCTGATGTGTGAGTGAAGAATGTTGGAGTGGCAGCAGAGAGAGAGAGAGCGGGGCTACTCCATGTGTGAACATTTAGTCGAAGGGGGACACAACTTTGCCAAGAGTCGTAAATTTGAAATACTTTGGAGAGAAAGACAAAAAAAACAAAAAAACGCTGCATTTTGAGCCATGGCGACATAACCAAGAAAAAAAAAAAAACAAGCTAGGGGGGGTTTGTTAAATTATCGGGAAAAAAGTGTTCTACAAAAGGTTAATATAATCAGTTAAAGGCCTACTGAAACCCACGCAGTCTGATAGTTTATATATCAATGAAGAAATATTAACATTGCAACACATGACAATACGGCCGCTTTAGTTTACTAAATTGCTATTTTAAATTTCGCGCCGAGGTATCCTGCTGAAACGTCGCATAATTCCACAGTATTGCTGAATATTTTGCGATTTGTTCAATGAATAATGGAGACGTCAAAGAAGAAAGCTGTAGGTAGGGAAGCGGTGTATTGCGGCCGCCTTTAGCAACACAAACACAGCCGGTGTTTCGTTGTTTACATTCCCGAAAGATGACGGTGAAGCTTTACCGTGGAACAGAGCGGTCAAGCGAACGCGGTTGGATTGGACCACACACACAAAGTACAGTGTATTATGCAGCGATCATTTCGAAAGATCGTGTTTCGAAGAGGGTCCCTTGCGAAGGGCAGAGATGGGCATCGCCACCAGCTGTCGACTGGTGCTGAAGAAAGGTGCGGGGCAGACCTTCAGGTTGTACAGGTATGACCATATAATCTCACTAAAACACTAGTAACACAATAAGCAGATAAGGGATTTTCCAGAATTATCCTAGTAAATTTGTCTAATAACATCTGAATCGGGGCTTCACGGTGGAAGCGGGGTTAGTGTGTCTGCCTCACAATGCGAAGGTCCTGCAGTCCTGGGTTCAAATCCAGGCTCGGGATCTTTCTGTGTGGAGTTGGCATGTCCTCCCCGTGAATGCGTGGGTTCCCTCCGGGTACTCCGGCTTCCTCCCCCTTCCAAAGACATGCACCTGGGGATAGGTTGATTGGCAACACTAAATTGGCCCTAGTGTGTGAATGTTGTCTGTCTATCTGTGTTGGCCCTGCGATGAGGTGGCAACTTGTCCAGGGTGTACCCCGCCTTCTGCCCGATTGTAGCTGAGATAGGCGCCAGCGCCCCCCGCGACCCCAAAAGGGAATAAGCGGTAGAAAATGGATGGATGGAACATCTGAATCGCTCCCACTGTGTAGTCTTTTATTTATTTATGTTTTGTCTAGTCTTTCACTCTCACTTTCCTCATCCAAGAATCTTTCATCCTCGTTCAAATTAATGGGGAAATCGTCGCTTTCTCGGTCCGAATCGCTCTCGCTGCTGGTGGCCATGATTGTAAACAATGTTCAGATGTGAGGAGCCCTACAACCCGTGACGTCACGCGCACATCGTCTGCTACTTCCGGTACAGGCAAGGCTTTTTTATCAGCACCAAAAGTTGCGAACTTTATCGTGGATGTTCTCTACTAAATCCTTTCAGCAAAAATATGGAAATATGGCGAAATGATCAAGTATGACACATAGAATGGACCTGTTATCCCCGTTTAAATAAGAACATCTCTTTTCAGTATGCCTTTAAATCTTCAAAGAGCTATTAGTAACAGGACCGAGTACGTAGTCTGGGGACAAACTCAGAGCACAGCAACGTCGCACATGTCACACAATGTGCACGGCTCGCCATGCCTTCATTACTGTTGTAAGCAAGCTATTCTGATCCCCTTCATGGCAGCGGGCGGCGGGCAGAGGGGTGGGGGCCGACACTTTGTTAGACTGCTGGTGGTGTGCGAGTCTGCCCGGGGGCCCTCCGAGAGGCCTCGGTAAGCATGCAGGAACACAAACAGGGGTGATTGCAACACTTCTCTTTTCAAGGTCTGACTGTTCCGACTGCTTTTCCGAAACGCCCTGATTCTACCTTCAAATTTAACCCATCCAAGCCCCTTAAAAACGCAGACGTCCATGGGATAAAAGATTTTTAACTCGGTGTGTGACGTAACCAGCTTCAGGAGGGCCTAGTTTGAAAAATAATACCTCCAGAACAAAACATCAGTAGGACATAGGACTAGGCCAAGCCTGGGCAATTATTTTGACTCGGAGGGCCACGTTTACAGAAAAAAATGTGTTTGGGGGCCGGTACATCTATTTTTATGAACACTAATACAAAACCTCACAATAATGTCTGATTGAATGCTAAAAACGTTATGAGGGACCGCCTTAAAAAACTAAATGGAATTTTACATTTTTCTATGAAGGATAAAACACTGAATATTGACCAACATGAAGGTCACACCCCCTTTCCATCCACACATTTTACAATCAAGTGAAACACAACAAAAATGCAACAAACAGTGAAATATGAATGCTAAGGGTACAAAATAAATCCACCTACAATCAGATATATCTGATATATCACTAAGCTCGAAGGTTGTATTTTTTTCTCTAAAATAGTCTTTCTGAAAGTTATAAAAAGCAAAGTAAAAAAAAAAAAGAATTTATTTAAACAAGTGAAGACCACCGTCCGCCGCCTCAGGAAGGGGAAGCAGTGCACTATCAACACCGTGTATGGTGCGGATGGTGTTCTGCTGACCTCAACTGCGGATGTTGTGGATAGGTGGAAGGAATACCTCGAAGACCTCCTCAATCCCACCAACACGTCTTCCTATGAGGACGCAGTGCCTGGGGAATCTGTGGTGGACTCTCCTATTTCTGGGGCTGAGGTCGCTCAGGTAGTTAAAAAGCTCCTCGGTGGCAAGGCCCCGGGGGTGGATGAGGTCCGCCCGGAGTTCCTTAAGGCTCTGGATGCTGTGGGGCTGTCTTGGTTGACAAGACTCTGCAGCATTGCGTGGACATTGGGGGCGGTACCTCTGGATTGGCAGACCGGGGTGGTGGTCCCTCTCTTTAAGAAGGGGGACCGGAGGGTGTGTTCCAACTATGGTGGGATCACACTCCTCAGCCTTCCCGGTAAGGTTTATTCAGGTGTACTGGAGAGGAGGCTACGCCGGATGGTCGAACCTCGGATTCAGGAGGAACAGTGTGGTTTTCATCCTGGTCGTGGAACTGTGGACCAGCTCTATGCTCTCCGCAGGGTTTTTGAGGGTGCATGGGAGTTTGCCCAACCAGTCTACATGTGCTTTGTGGACTTGGAGAAGGCATTCGACCGTGTCCCTCGGGAAGTCCTGTAGGGAGTGCCCAGAGAGTATGGGGTATCGGACTGTCTTGTTGTGGCGGTCCGCTCCCTGTATGATCAGTGTCAGAGCTTGGTCCGCATTGCCGGCAGTAAGTCGGACACATTTCCAGTGAGGGTTGGACTCCGCCAAGGCTGTTCTTTGTCACCGATTCTGTTCATAACTTTTATGGACAGAATTTCTAGGCGCAGTCAAGGCGTTGAGGGGTTCCGGTTTTGGTGACCGCAGGATTATGTCTCTGCTTTTTGCAGATGATGTGGTCCTGATGGCTTCATCTGACCGGGATCTTCAGCTCACACTGGATCGGTTCGCAGCAGAGTGTGAAGGGACCGGAATGAGAATCAGCACCTCCAAGTCCGAGTCCATGGTTCTCGCCCGTAAAAGGGTGGAATGCCATCTCCGGGTTGTGGAGGAGACCCTGCCCCAAGTGGAGGGGTTCAAGTACCTAGGAGTCTTGTTCAAGAGTGGGGGAAGAGTGGATCGTGAGATCGACAGGAAGATCGGTGCGGCGTCTTCAGTAATGCGGACATTGTAATGATCCGTTGTGGTGAAGAAGGAGCTGAGCTGGAAGGCAAAGCTCTCAATTTACCGGTCGATCTACATTCCCATCCTCACCTATGGTCATGAGCTTTGGGTCATGACCGAAAGGATAAGATCACAGGTACAAGCGGCCCAAATGAGTTTCCTCCGCCGTGTGGCGGGGCTCTCCCTTAGAGATAGGGTGAGAAGCTCTGCCATCCGGGAGGAACTCAAAGTAAAGCTGCTGCTCCTTCACATCGAGAAGAGCCAGATGAGGTGGTTCGGGCATCTGGTCAGGATGCCACCCAAACGCCTCCCTAGGGAGGTGTTTAGGGCACGTCCAACCGGTAGGAGGCCACGGGGAAGACCCAGGACACGTTGGGAAGACTATGTCTCCCAGCTGGCCTGGGAACGCCTCGGGATCCCCCGGGAGGAGCCGGACGAAGTGGCTGGGGAGAGGGAAGTCTGGGTTTCCCTGCTTAGGGTGTTGCCCCCGCGACCCGACCTCGGATAAGCGGAAAAAGATGGATGGATGGATGGATGGAAACAAGTGAAGACCAAGTCTTTAAAATATTTTCTTGGATTTTCAAATTCTATTTGAGTTTTGTCTCTCTTAGAATTAAAAATGTCAAGCAAAGCGAGACCAGCTTGCTAGTAAATAAATTAAATTAAAAATGTAGAGGCAGCTCACTGGTAAGTGCTGCTATTTGAGCTATTTTTAGAACAGGCCTGCAGGCGACTCATCTGGTCCTTACGGGTGACCTGGTGCCTGCGGGCTTCGCGTTGGTGACCCCTGGTCCAGACAATAGCGTGCGTCTTGTTTACTTCATCACAACATCTGGTTTGGTGTTGGCAGCGCTGTTTCCAGCGAACAAAGTCTTTTTTTCGGCAATTTTTCGGTGCGTCAATAGTCAATTGTCCACAAATAATAGGCTACATATATCCGTCCATACTCATAAGACTTGCTGGCGGTAATATTTTATGTTTGTGTGGTTTTTATTAGGGCTGTCAAACGATTAAAACAGGGGTGACTTTTATTTATTTTACCTTTAGGGGTCTCGGGGACCATAAAGGGTCTCAGTCATTAAAATGTTAAAAATAAGTCAAAATATTGTTATTTTTTATTATTATTTAACACTTATAGTAAATCTCGATATCAACTTCAAGTTGATATAAAGTAATAACAAAGAATTTAAAAAAAAAAGGTTTTATGGCTTTTTTGTCAAAAACAACTTTGTTTTTTTTTAATAGTAAAACTGAAATATGCAGTGTTTAGTAGTTAGAGTCCTAAAAGATCAATAATGCAGGACACAATTGATTTTAATTCTTTAATATTTTTGAGTAATCATAGTGAAAAGATGAATAAAATACCACTAAATATATTTGGGATACAAAAGGTGCCCCACTCAGAAAGTGATACATTTTTATTAGGATTTTTTCTTTTACTTTCAACACTTAAGTTACGAGATCGACTTCAGATATATATGTCAATTTTACGTTCGAACTATTATTTTGTTTGTTTTATGCGCTTTTGTCAAAAAAACGTTGATGTTTTTATATGGCAACTACACAATATTTGCAATATTTACCACATAAAACATTTTAAAGTGAAATATTTGAAATAATTGGAGAATTGAAAATAATTCATTATAACATTAAATTTTTTGTCCTTATTTTTTTTTTTTTTTTTTTTGGAGCAGTGGCAAAAAAAAGGAAAAAAACAGTTTTCATGGCAGCTTTGTGTCAACATTGGAACTTTTTCTCCTTAGATTTCACCTCATTCCACTTTTTTTTATCGTCCTTTTTTATTTTTGCAATAACATTTCCAGAATGTGTGGCGGGCCGGTAAACAATTAGCTGTGGGCCACAAATGGCCCCCGGGCCGCACTTTGGACACCCCTGGATTAAAATATTCCATCACGATTAGTCACATGTGTCCATTGTTAACTCAAAATTAATCGTGATTAATCACATAGGTATATTTTTTCATTAGACCTATCAGTTTAATTTTGCTGCATGACAATTTTTTAACCTTCTCTATTGACAAAGAAAATTAAATATTCAGCCTGCTAATCATTCTGAAAATGAGGACTCGACCAGAACAGGTTATAAAATTATTTACACAATATTTCAGCCAGCCAGAAAAATCTCAATCCCGCCCACCCCAATATTCCTTAACTGATGTACGAGCAAATTTTTAGGTGCAAATATCAAGTATATCAATATCAAATGCAAAATATTTTTATTTTGTTAATGTCAGGGTTTGCCCTAAATTGCCAAAATACCTGTGGCTGTGGGGGCGTGGTCGATATGATGTCATCACATGATTTGCTATAATGCATCTATTCTTGAAAAAGGAATGTGAATCTGTTACTTTTTATTATAGTATTAACACATATATTTTTGTAACAATTTCATTTCGTTCCATTTTTAAATTGCCGCTGCTCTTTCTACAAAGTTATTTTTTGATTTTTTTTGTTGTTGTTGATATTTCTCCAATCTTTTTAGTCACTTTTTCTGTAATAAAAATGATTGGCAACAAATCTAGCATCTATTTCTGGTGTTAGAGACTCTGTTTATATTCTGTCGCGCCATGTCCGTGACGAAAAGAGAGCCGCAGAGAGCCTGACGTCACATTTGATTCGTGTGGCTGGGAGACTTTCTCTCCCTAAAAGCCGCCAGTGTCATCTTAAATTGTGAACATTGCCGTCCGCGGGTATATCTCGAAGATATTAAAGTACGTCCACAGCGTGAACGCGTTTTCTTCGCTCCAGACAACCCTGCGCTTATGGCTGGTGTTAATGTGTATGTTAGTGTGGTCATTTTTCCCATGGTCTTTGAACACACCATGTCGGCGGAGAATGAGTGTTGTGTGTCGAGGAGTCTAACGCATATATACATATACATACATATATATACACATATACATATATACACATATACACACATATATATACACATATACATATATATATATACATATACATATATATATACATATACACACATATATACACATATACATATACACACACACATATACATATATATATAGACAGACACATATATATATATATATATATACACGCACACACACATATATATATATATATATATATACATATACACACACACATATATACATACATATATATACATATACATACATACATATATACATACATACATATATATATACATATACACATATACATAAACATAGATGTATACACATACGTACAAACAAATATATATGTATACATTCATTCATAAATGTATATATGTATATATATACATGTGTGTACATAATTATATACATGTATATATATATATACATACACACATATATATACATAAATATATACATATATATATATACATATACATATGTGTACATAATTATATACATGTATATATATATATACATACACACATATATATACATAAATATATACATATATATATACACATAAATATACATATACACAAATATACATACATATATTATACATATATATATATATATATATATGTATATATATATATATAAACATAAATATAATAAAATACAATAAAACATATAATCATAAATATATATATTTATATATATATATGTATATATATATAAATATATAAATACATAAATATACGTATATACACACATGTATACTGAAATATACATTATACAAACATACATAGATACATACGTACACACACACACACACATATATACTGAAATATACATTATACAAACATACATAGACACACACACACACACACACACACACACACACACACACACACACACACATATATATATAAAATAAAGTCTAATAAACAAGCTTTATTTATTCCGACAAAAATAAAAAGGAGTGACACCTCTCACATCGAACACACAATCTTCACAGCCTTCGTTCAGTTTGATGAGATGACAAAACATTTGAGCTAGTATTGATGTTATTTGAATACTGATACAGTTAGCAGTTAGATAAAAGGACAAGTGAACATCCCAGTAAACAAACTAAAGACTTTATGAATAAGTTGAGACAACTTTCACGACACATCGCCTGCTCCATGTTTCCTCACCTCATGAACTCTCAGTCACAGCAGCTGATGGATGCTGTATTGAGTAAATAAAAGCAACATCAAATAGTTTTCTCCTTTGCTGTATACTTTTAGTGTGGGGACAAGTGTCTCCAACATTGTCCATACCTGTCGCAATCCAAACATGGCAGTGAGCTCTTAAACTCACCCTAGGAAGCGTGGGGAAAATGACGTTAAACGGCGTTTACTCCTATGGGAAATCTCCGGAGCAAAGTCCGTGTAGCTTGTCCGCCATGATTATCAAGACAAACACCACTAGTGCACATGCGCCTGACTTCGCGGTGCCTAAAATGCGGTGTTTTGGTCATTAAAACTTAATTAATTTTATCCCAAATTATCATTATACCGTTTATCATTACATCCCTAGTCCAAGTAAAAAGTCAAGGGTGGTCATGGCATGTACCCAGCAATAAGTTTGGAGGAAAAAAGGTGGGGCCTTTAATCCCAGGAACACCACTCCTAACGTCAAGCCTGGTGTTGGTAGTATTATGCTCTGGGCCTGTTTTGCTGTCAATGGAACTGGTGCTTTAAATGGGACGATGAAAAAGGAGGATTACCTAAAAATTCTACAGGAAAAGCTAAAATCATCAGCCCGGAGGTTGGGTCTTGGGCGCAGTTGGGTGCTCCAACATGACAATGACCCCAAACTCACGTCAAAAGTGGTAAAGGAATGGCTACATCAGGCTAGAATGAAGGTTTTAGAATGGCCTTCCCAAAGTCCTGACTTAAACATATGGACAATGCTGAAGAAACAAGTTTATGTCAGAAAACCAACACATTTAGTTGCACAGCACTAATGTTGTCAAGAGGAGTGGTCAAAAATTCAAGCAGAAGTTTGTAGGATGGCTACCAAAAGCGCCTTATTGCGGTGAAACTTGCCAAGGGACATTTAAGCAAATATTAACATTGCTGTATGTATACTTTTGACCCAGCACATTTGCTAACATTTTCAGTAGAGCCATAATAAATTCCTAAAAGAACCAAACTTCATGAATTTTTTTTGTGACCAACAAGTATGTACTCCAATCATTACATCACAAAAAATAAGAGTTGTAGAAATTATTGGAAACTCAAGACAGCAATGACATTATGTTCTTTAACAAGTGTATGTAAACTTTTGACCACGACTATGTACAGTATATATACACATAAACACATGTATCATTTATAATTATATATATATATATGTATATGTATATATATATACAGTATATATACATATACTGTATATATATATACATATATATATATATATATAAATATACATACATACAAAGGTGTGTGTATAAATGTATGTATATATATATATATATATATATATATATATATATATATATATATATATATATATATATATATATATATATATATATATATATATATATATATATGTGTGTGTGTGTGTCTATATAGCTATAGCGCTGCTGACAGGTGATTCAGATGCACGTTTTTATTTTAAATTCCAGGAATATTCAGAGTTGTGAAGTGAAGTGAATTATATTTATATAGCGATTTTTCCTCAAGTGACTCAAAGCGCTTTACATAGTGAAACCCAATATCTAAGTTACAATTAAACCAGTGTGGGTGGCACTGGGAGCAGGTGGGTCAAGGGTCTTGCCCAAGGACACAACAGCAGCATTGACTAGGAAGGCGGAAGTGAGGATCGAACCCGCAACCCTCAAGTTGCTGGCACGGCCGCTCTACCAACGGAGCTATGCCGCCCACGGGAATTAACAGGAATTAATGGGAAATGAATGGGAATAAACATTGAATGCAACATGCTAGATCTTGCAGCATGATTATTAGCTAAAACAACATGCTTTATGCAAATTCAGTAGATTTTCAACCCAGCACTGTGCATTCCTCCATCACATGCCCAGATAATTGCCAGCATGCTACACACTACAGCAGGGCTATTGAGGCCACACTAGTATTTGAGGCCAAGGACTTCATCCAGTCAGGTAAGTGTTGATGATACTACTGGGGTAAATATATGTGATCTATGGTATTTAAGTGTAATAGAGGTGTAATTGCTTGCTACTGTCTGACTGTAGACTACTCCAGCAGACTTCCACTCAATCCAGCTAGCTGTTCCTGTACTTGTTTAAGGATTTTGAGGCCAATATCTCTAGCTGGCTAGGTTTATGCACCACCACAGTCTCATAATGAACCCAAAATATTTCTCCGTTAGCCATGAATCTAATTTTCTCTATGTTAAAGGGGAACATTATCACCATTTCAAAAGGGTTAAAAACAATAAAAATCAGTACCCAGTGGCTTGTTTTATTTTTCAAAGTTTTTTTCAAAATTTTACACCTCCCGGAATATCCCCCCAAAAGTTTTAAAGTTCTTGATTTTCGCTTTTTGCGGTGCGACTGTCCATTTCCCTGTGACGTCGTACAGTGCTGCCAATACAAACAACATGGCGGTTACCACAGCAAGATATAGCGACATTAGCTCGGATTCAGACTCGGATTTCAGCGGTTTAAGCGATTCAGCAGATTACGCATGTATTGAAACAGATGGTCGGAGTATGGAGGCAGATAGCGAAAACGAAATTGAAGAAGAAATTGAAGCTATTGAGCGAATAGCTATTCGGCCATAGCATGGGTGTACCTAATGAAGTGGCCTATAGCATGGCTGCCTTATTAGCATCGCCGTTAAAATGTGCGGACCAAACGATCAGGACTTTTGCATCTTGTGACACTGGAGCAACTTAAATCCGTCGATTGGTAAGTGTTTGTTTCGCATTAAATGTGGGTATTTAGTTTCAAATGTACATACAGCTAGCGTAAATAGCATTTTAGCATCGATTAGCATAGCATGTTAGCATCAATTAGCTGGCAGTCACGCCGTGACCAAATATGTCTGATTAGCACATAAGTCAACAACATCAACAAAACTCACCTTTGTGATTTCGTTGACTTAATCGTTGCAAATGCATCTGCAGGTTATCCATACATCTCTGTGCCATGTGTGTCTTAGCATCGCCGGTCAAATGTGAAGACACTCTGGTACATTCAATGGGGGTCTGGCGGCAGATTTCTTGCCAGTGGTGCAACTTGAATCCCTCCCTGTTAGTGTTGTTACACCCTCCGACAACACACCGACGAGGCATGATGTCTCCAAGGTTCCAAAAAATAGTCGAAAAAACGGAAAATAACAGAGCTGAGACCCGGTGTTTGTAATGTGAAAATGAAAATGGCGGGTGTGTTACCTCGGTGACGTCACGTTCTGACGTCATCACTAAAAGACCGATAAACAGAAAGGCGTTTAATTTGCCAAAATTCACCCATTTAGAGTTCGGATATCGGTATAAAAAAATACATGGTCTTTTTTCTGCAACATCAAGGTATATATTGGCCTACTAAAACCCATTAATACTGACCACGCAGTCTGATTTATATATCAATGATGAAATATTAACATTGCAACACATGCCAATACGGACTTTTTAGTTTACTAAATTGCAATTTAAATTTCCCGCCAAGTGTCGTGTTGAAAACATCGCGGTATGATGACGCGTGCGTTTGACGTCTCGGGTTGTAGCGGACATTATTTTCCAGCCCGATCCAAGCTATAAGTAGTCTGCTTTAATCGCATAATTAATCTATTCATATCTGTGTGTGGCATTGTATTAGTCTTTTACAAGCTTCTCATCTTATTCTACAGAATAAGCTGCACGGTGTCCAACTTTGAATAATCAAAAAATGGTCCAAATTTCCAAACTTCCCCAGCTTAACTTCCCGTGGTAAATTCCCGGAAATTTACCAGATTCTTTCCACCCATTTGCAACCCTACTTACAAAGCGCTTCTTAATAAATTCATGCGACAGTGTCAATATGATTTTGGAGGAAAAATGGGTTAAAAACTGCTTTGGGACGGTAAGTGTCGACAGAATGTTTGACAAAAAGCGCTGGCTTATTCAATTACATGTTGTACAAACTAGGACTGGGTGATATATGGAATATATTCAATGTATCGCGGGTTTGTCTCTGTGCAATATAGAAAATGACTATATGGTGATATTGGAGTATATTTTCTCACACAGTTGCTTTTGGCTGCTGGCCTTACACTACAGGCTCTTCTCACTCTTTCTTGTCTCTCCTTCTCACGGAGACATAAAACAAGCGCACCTTCTTACAAACCCTGTTTCCATATGAGTTGGGAAATTGTGTTAGATGTAAATATAAACAGAATACAATGATTTGCAAATCATTTTCAACCCATATTCAGTTGAATATGCTACAAAGACAGCATATTTGATGTTCAAACTGATAAACTTTTCTTGTTGTTGCAAATAATCATTAACTTTAGAATTTGATGCCAGCAACACGTGACAAAGAAGTTGGGAAAGGTGGCAATAAATACTGATAAAGTTGAGGAATGCTCATCAAACACTTATTTGGAACATCCCACAGGTGTGTGGGCTAATTGGGAACAGCTGGGTGCCATGATTGGGTATAAAAGCAGCTTCTATGAAATGCTAAGTAATTCACAAACAAGGATGGGGCGAGGGTCACCAATTTGTAAGCAAATTGTCGAACAGTTTTGGAACAACATTTCTCAACGAGCTATTGCAAGGACTTTAGGGATTTTACCATCTACGGTCCGTAGAATCATCGAAATGTTCAGAGAATCTGGAGAAATCACTGCACGTAAGCCACGATATTACGAACATTTGATCCATCAGGCGGTACTGCATCAAAAACCGACATCAGTCTGTAAGGGATATCACCACATGGGCTCAGGAACACTTCATAAAACCACTGTCAGTAACTACAGTTTGTCGCTACATCTGTAAGTCCAAGTTAAAACTGTACTATGCAAAGCAAAACCCATTTATCAACAACACCCAGGAACGCCGCCGGCT
Source organism: Nerophis ophidion (assembly GCF_033978795.1). Taxonomy (NCBI): domain Eukaryota; kingdom Metazoa; phylum Chordata; class Actinopteri; order Syngnathiformes; family Syngnathidae; genus Nerophis; species Nerophis ophidion. The sequence goes on from NC_084624.1 coordinate 44,096,063, forward strand.
TCGCTGGGCCCGAGCTCATCTAGGATGGACTGATGCAAAGTGAAAAAGTGTTCTGTGGTCTGACGAGTCCACATTTCAAAGTATATTTGAAAACTGTGGAAGTGGTGTCCTCCGGAACAAAGAGGAAAAAAAACATCCGAATTGTTATTGGCGCAAAGTTCAAAAGCCAGCATCTGTGATGGTATGGAGGTGCATTAGTGCCCAAGGCATGGTTAACTTACACATCTGTGAAGGCACCATTAATGCTGAATGGTCCATACAGGTTTTGGAGCAACATATGTTGTCATCCAAGCAACATCATCATGGACGCCCCTGTTTATTTCAGCAAGACAATGCCAAGCCACGTGTTACAACAGCGTTGCTTCGTTGTAAAAGAGTGCGGGTACTTTTCTGGCCCGCCTGCAGTCCAGACCTGTCTCCCATCGAAAATGTGTGGCACATTATGAAACGTAAAATACGACATAAAACATACTACATAAAACAAGAATGAGAACGAATTCCACTTTCAAAGCTTCAACAATTAGTTTCCTCAGTTCCCAAATGTTTATTGAGTGTTGTTAAAAGAAAAGGTGATGTAACACAGTGGTGAACATGCCCTTTCCCAACTACTTTGGCACATGTTGCAGCCATGAAATTCTAACTTAATTATTATTTGCAAAAAAAAATAAAGTTTATGAGTTTGAACATCTAATATCTTGTCTTTGTAGTGCATTCAATTCAATATGGGTTGAAAAGAATTTGCAAATCATTGTATTCCGTTTATATTTGCATCTAACACAACTTCCCTATTCATATGGAAACGGGGTTTGTACAAACGTCTTCCTTTCACACCACTAAAAAAGTTGTCAGGAGCCTATTGTCACATTCCGGCAGCAACACATACAAAAGACCCACCAACAGAGCCGATTCGTTCTTCTCGCATTTTCAGACATCTTACATCGGTGTGTGTGTATGGAGAGGGGGGGGGGCACGACAAAACATTTTGTTTACAAGGCGCTCAGACACAAAACACACGATAAGTGCTAACCTTTGTCCCTGTGCGTGTATGCATGCAGCGGCTGTGACTTCCAACAACAGCCTAGCCAGCCTGCCTGCCTGCCCTTGTCAATACATCTTCATGACAAAACAACAAGAACGTGACTTGTGTGTTATCATTAAACAAGGCCACACTGCATTCATATTGCATCACGTTTTAATTCCTATTCGGGCTGGGGGCTTTATTGGGTTGACTACATGAACTATATTGTTGAAAACAGTTTTTATTTTGATTTCACTTTTATATTTTTGCACTGGAACTTTTCTAAGCTTCACTGTCCCTGGCACACGGATAACGTCGATGCACAAGATGCACTGTCATTAGGGACAGAGGACCCTATTGTATTTCTAAGGTTTTATTATTATTATACCGCCGCCTCTTTGAGCTGTAATTTGACCCCCTTAACATGCTTCAAAACTCACCTAATTTGACACACACATCAAGACTGGCGAAAATTGCGATCAAAACCCAAAACTCAAAATTGCCCTCTAGCGCCCCCTAGGAAAAAACACAGACAAAACTGCTTGTAACTTCCATTAGGAATTTCGTAGAAACATGAAACAAAAACCTCTATGTAGGTCTGACTTAGACCTAGATTTCATACAATGACCTCTTTCGGCAAAAATCAACAGGAAGTTGGCAAAAACCCCTTCAAAACAAAAGATTCGTAAAAAAATGTCGTTTTTGCCTCTTTGAGCTGTAACTTGACCCCCTTAAAATGCTTCAAAACTCACCAAACTGGACACACACATCAGGACTGGCGAAATTTGCTATCTAATAAAAAAAATCAAACCCCAAAACTCAAAATTTCGCTCTAGTGCCCCCTAGGAATAAAACACAGACAAAACTGCTTGCAACTTCTGTTAGGAATGTCGTAGAGACATGAAACAAAAACCTCTATGTAGGTCTGACTTAGACCTAGATTTCATACACTGACCTCCTTTGGCACAAATCAACAAGAAATTGGCAAAAACCCCTTCAAAACAAAAGTTACGTGAAAAATTTCATTTTTGCCTATTTGAGCTGTAACTTGACCCCCTTAAAATACTTCAAAACTCACCAAACTGGACACACACACCAGGACTGGCGAAAATTGCTATCTAATAAAAAAATCAAACCCCAAAACTCAAAATTGCGCTCTAGCACCCCCTAGGAATAAAACACAGACAAAACTGCTCCTAGGAAGAAAACACAGACAAAATAGCTTGTAACTTCCGTTAGGAATGTCGTAGAGACATGAAACAAAAACCTCTATGTAGGTCTGACTTAGACCTAAATTTCATACATTGACCTCCTTCGGCAAAAATCAAAAGGAAGTTGGCAAAAACCCCTTCAAAACAAACGGTTCGTAAAAAATTTAATTTTTGCCTCTTTGAGCTGTAATTTGACCCCCTTAAAATGCTTCAAAACTCACCAAACTGGACACACACATCAGGACTGGCGAAAATTGCTACCTAATAAAAAAACCAACCCCCAAAACTCAAAATTGCGTTCTAGCGCCCCCTAGGAATAAAACACAGACAAAACTGCTCCTAGGAAGAAAACACAGACAAAACTGCTTGTAACTTCCGTTAGGAATGTCATACAGACATGAAACAAAAACTTCTATGTAGGTCTGACTTAGACCTAGATTTCATACACTGACCTCCTTTGGCACAAATCAACAAGAAATTGGCAAAAACCCCTTCAAAACAAAAGTTTTGTAAAAAATATCATTTTTGCCTCTTTGAGCTGTAACTTGACCCCCTTAAAATGCTTCAAAACTCATCAAACTGGACACACACATCAGGACTGGTGAAAACTGCTATCTAATAAAAAAAATCAAAAACCAAAACTCAAAATTTCGTTCTAGCGCCCCCTAGGAATAAAACACAGACAAAACTGCTCCTAGTAAGAAAACACAGACAAAACTGCTTGTAACTTCCGTTAGGGATGTCATAGAGACATGAAACAAAAACCTCTATGTAGGTCTGACTTGAACCTATATTTCATACACTGACCTCCTTCGGCAAAAATTAACAGGAAGTTGGCAAAAACCCCTTCAAAACAAAAGTTACGTGAAAAATGTAATTTTTGCCTCTTTGAGCTGTAACTTGACCCCCTTAAAAATGCTTCAAAACTCACCAAACTGGACGCACACATCAGGACTGGCGAAAATTGCTATCTAATAAAAAAAACAAACTCCAAAACTCAAAATTGCGTTTTAGCGCCCCCTAGGAATAAAACACAGACAAAACTGCTCCTAGGAAGAAAACACAGACAAAACTGTTTGTAACTTCTGGTAGGAATGTCATCGAGACATGAAACAAAACCCTTTATGTAGGTCTCACTTAGACCTACATTTCATTCTTTTTTTACATCCTTCAGCAAAAATCCACAGGAAGTTGGTAATTCCATCCATCCATCCATCTTCTACCGCTTATTCCCTTTCGGGGTCGCGGGGGGCGCTGGCGCCTATCTCAGCTACAATCGGGCGGAAGGCGGGGTACACCCTGGACAAGTCGCCACCTCATCACAGGGCCAACACAGATAGACAGACAACACTCACACTCACATTCACACACTAGGGCCAATTTAGTGTTGCCAATCAACCTATCCCCAGGTGCATGTCTTTGGAGGTGGGAGGAAGCCGGAGTACCCGGAGGGAACCCACGCATTCACGGGGAGAACATGCAAACTCCACACAGAAAGATCCCAAGCCTGGATTTGAACCCAGGACTGCAGGACCTTCGTATTGTGAGGCAGACGCACTAACCCCTCTGCCACCGTGAAGCCCCTTGAAAACAAAAGTTTTGTAAAAACCCGTCACCTTTTTTCAAACATTATCTC